>NW_023596545.1:25991140-26056131 GCF_011947565.3 Pollicipes pollicipes
ACACGGCACGTAGTCGAAGTCGAGGGCCTGACCGTCGGACACGTTGCAGGCGGGGCCGGCCTCAGTCAGCGTCAGGCCGTTCTGCTCCGGGTGCAGCAGCAGCGCCACGCGCCGGTTCGCGCTGCGCACCGTCGCCGCCGAGAAGCAGGCGTCGTCGGCGTGCCGGCAGTCCGGCCGGCGTGGCAGCGTGAGCGTGACGAAGCCGGCGCGATCGCCACGCGCGCAGCGGACGGCGTCGGGCGTCGCCGTGTCGGCAGCCTCCACCGCCAGCGGCCCCAGCTCGTACATGAGGTCGACATCGGAGCCGACGGCGGTCAGCTGCTCCGAATCGCTGCCGGAGCGGATCACCGCCAGCACGCCGAGCTGGGTCAGCACGGAGCAGCAGGCGGGCGCCTCCGCTTCCGCCTCCGCCGCCGCCGCCGCCGCCGCGGCAGCCCACGCCTCAGCGATGCGCCGCCTGTAGCGCGCTGACGTGCCGTTGGTGAGCGGCGCCACGTAGCCAAACACATTGAATTCGCTGTGGTGCAAGTCGTCCAGTGCCACGTCCAGTAGCACGTGCCGGTGCCGAGGCTCAAGTTTCCGCATCGCTTGCCCGACATCCTCGTACGGAGCTAGGTTACAGTTGAAGGGTACTTCCCAGTCGTCCATCCCGGCACGACTGCTGACCGTGCGCACAGGCTGTCATAACTGCGTGTAACGACGCAGCGGTGTGGTAAAGTTTGGTTCTGGGGCCGAGAAATCCACTCACCCAGGCGTTTCGGTATTGCGTCTTGTTTGATATCGCGGCTGAAAGGAGCCAAGTCTATCAGCTTCTTTATTGGGCTCGAAGTGTTCTGGTGTTCAGAGTTGCCGTGGCTACCGAAGCGGAGGCGAACGGACGGACGACAAACACGAGTCCACGGAGACGATGGCCGGGAGGCCGCCGCGGCCTCAGCCCACTGACTTTCATAAACAGGACCTCCGTGCGACGGCGATCCCCGCCGCCCGACCTTGAAACAGCTGTTGCAGGCGGCCTCCGTCAGGGGCGGCGCAGTAGGGGGACTAAGGGGGCAGTTGCGATGCCCTTCCCGCCCGTAGGCAGGGCAGGGACAGGGGCGCGTTTTTGCCCCCCCCCAAGTTTTTGAAAAGTCACCTTTTCCTGACCGAAAGGAGAAGTGGTCACCCGTTAATTACCAAAATTCAGGCCACGAAAGCCGCATATCTGAGTTAGAGAGTAATACATTTGGACCAGGAGACTCTTCTGCTCCACGAAGCCAGTTTTTCATCATGAGACCACCTTTGTGAACACTAACGCCCATGCTCTGGATCAGGAGGCCCCATGTCGTGTTAAGAAGGCCTTTCCTGGCTCGGAAGACCTCCCGTTCGAGGCTTCCTTCTGGCCTCCTGCCTCCTGTTCTAGGTAAGGAAACACTCTCTAAGTTCAGGACCGCCTTCATGCATCAGATGACCACGATTCCAGATAAGAATACCTTGTTTGTGATAACGAGACCCTTACTGGACGTGGAGGCCCACCTTTGTGAGTCCGAAACATGTTGTTTCTAGATAAGAGGCCCCTCTATGCGTCAAGGTAGTCCCTTTCCTGAAACAGAGCCCTGTTCAAGGATAGCGAGGCCATTTGCTAAATAAGGCGAACGCCCATATTCTTGATATTTCAATTGCTGGCATTATTTACATGGACATGATGCATGTAGCAGTTTCGTAAGAGGGGACACGTGACCTTTCCCTTCGTACCACACTGTGCAGAAGGCTGCGCCCAGCCCCTATTGAGTCTGCTCCATTTGGTCCAGGATGCCCCCCTGGAAAATCTCGCCTATAGCCAAAAATCCGTGACGCCGCCCATGGTCTCCGTCGCGTCCCAATCTATCCGGCTGACGAGCGAGACCAGGCGGCAGGGGCGCAGCCAGGACGCTGGGAGGGGGGGGGGGGGGCACAGAGGCATGTTGTTTCCCTTCGGTCCCAAGGCCTCTGAAGGGCTTTCGATACAGGCGAGCAAGGGACCGACTGGAGGGCCCCGTAGCAGGGGTTTCTGGCCGGCAGGGTCGGGCTCCCCGAATGCCAGCCAGGCGGTCTCCTGCACGGATCAGGGGTCCGTGGGGCAATGACGGCTCCTATACAGGAGTCAGAACCTACCGATATGATACAGTCGGGGCCCGTGTCAGCCTGTGGGCTCACTTCCCAAATAGGGATAAGGCTCGAGGCTAGTGGATGCCAATCAGAGGGCCTCTTGTATTGACCGGGGTCCCTGAGGTAATGAGGGGCCCCGCCCGTGTCAGTCAGGGACCCACAGTACCGAACAGGATATTGTGTGCCGGCAGGCGGCAATGGGCTTCAAGTCGGCCAGAAGACAATTTTTGAACGGAGACAGGAACAGGAGACAGGGACAGGTGCAGGACAGGGGCGAGAAAGGGACCGGACAGGTGAACGGCAGAGGCGGAAAAGGGACGGAATTGGTGCAAGAAGGGGCGGGACAGGGACGAAACAGGAACTGAAGAGGGAGGTGGCAGGGACGGGAGAGGGACGGGACAGGGACTGTGCCCCAAATGCCCGAGGCCCATGTACGTTAATCGGCACCCTCTGAAAATAAAGGGAGGCATGATATATAAACAACAAATTGAAATGGGCCGCAATGTGTTGATGGAAGGGCCTCGCGCTAGTTAGCCACAAAACCAAACCGGGTGTCCTCTGCCATGTTGGCCGTGGGCCCGCTAAACCGCACTGAAGCCCCTGTGCCAATTAGTGTGTGAATAATGGATCTTTGTGCGCCAATGAGGGTACCTGCATGGATCTCGAGCCGGCTGATTATGTCAGGTAGCCTCTTGCTTCGGGAAGGGGACCAGTGTATGATGGGGCCCGCTCGTAGACTTAATTCGCACTCGTCATCGAGCGGGGGTGTCGTTTGGGTCCCAGTGGCGAGGATGACGCCGGGCGTTGCTTGGCCAGACGTTGGTGAGATGAAGGTGTTGTCTGTTAAGGTGCACTGATTGCATTGCTGACCATTTTCCTGCCTTACACGATGCCCACATGCCTGTTTCCACGCATTGCTTCCGGATGAACCCGGATTTTCAGCGTATGTCTGATTTGGTTTAACATTTGATTGCGCTTTTACTCGGAGTGCTTTTAGTGGCCTACGTGGATTCACAATTTTGAATTTGTAGCCGCAATGATCTACTTGAAAAACATACAATGTTCCTGTGGCATGCGGCCCTACACATTAACTAGGATTGTATCCATTTGCATTTTCATTAAAATCAGACGTTGAAGGTTATGACAGAAGCTGACACATAAGCAGGTTTAAGGAAAATGAATGTTCGGGGCATGTTCCTCATTTATTTTTCATGGGATCAACTCACTACACACACCCGTAGCTTGAACAGCATGTGCAAACACAGAACATCATCAGCTGACGCCTCATGGGATGAGTTGATGACCTTTGTCTGTTTCTAACACGCGCCCGGGTGGCCGGTTGGATACCCTTCGCTCAGGTGTGGGTCAATTTGACCCCCTAAGATCTCAGAAACTAACGTAGCCAAGACACCAAATTGACATGGCGTGTTGGCCTCTAAGTGAGCTCAATTCGGTCACAGTTTGAGGCTCCTAGGTTATGACCTTCCGGTCAAATAAGGTCAAACAAGTCAAACTCCAGGTCTTGGTCTCCAAAGTACCCTTGAAACCTAGGTATCTTGTCTAGGGAAAAGTTTATATGCTCATTTATGATCAGTGACCTTTTTGTCCTTTCGAAGGTCTTGTAACCAAATTCACACAAGACTGTTTTGAGTTTTGCATTTAAATAAGCGACAAAGATTACGCTAGGCAGCATGTTCCTAGGAACGAAATATTGACGTGGGTCATCTTAGGTCTGTGACCTATTCGGACCTTCAAGAAGTCCATGGAAGATGTAATGAGGTTCCTGTTACCAAAAAATCGAAATGAGCACCAGAACCTACCGATGCAGCAAACCCCACAGAAGTCAAACAGGCTGGTTTTGACCTTAGTCTGACCTTTACACCCTACCCTCGGTCATAGGAATTTAATAGTTTAATTGTTGTGTTGCCTTAAAAAGTATTTCAGAGATGTATGGCTTCGTCTAGCACTCTGTTCTTGCATCAGATTTAGCGATTCCCTACAAATTGACCTCGCTAAATCCATGGCCTGACTTTGACCTACCGTAGGTCAGCGATCTCACTAATTTCATCTAAAATTTTGATACCAAGCGATTCGCCATTCAATTTTCTACAGCTATGCAAAATTTGGTGCAGCTACACCGCGCCGTTCGGGTACCATTCCGGGAAAATCTTCGGGGGTCAAATTGACCCCACACCCGAGTGCGTGTTGACGTACTATGCACCTTTTGTTCCAACTTTTTAGGGCGACTCATTCGTAAAACTGCGCTAATTTTACTGGAAAACAAAACACGCTTACAAAATGAGAAAATGCGGAAATGTCCAAAATCGTATCAACTCGCCACGGGTCACGGTAGCAACGTCCACTGGGACGAATGTGCGAAGTAAGCAGCCTCACCCAGCGTCTCCATTCTGCCGTGCACCCTCATGCATTGGCACCAGCCTGTCACGTGGTGGCGTCAGCTGACCTCCGTCCAAGGTCGTGACCTCATCGTCCCCGGCCGCGCGCTGCCGGGCCGGGCAGGACCACGGCGTGGGCGCTCAAGGCGTGCGCGCGCAGACTGATCCTGTGCGCGAGCCGGCGGCCGCAGACGGGACAGACAGTCTCGCCGCGGTGCCAGGCGCGGTGCTCGCTCAGTCGCGGCGCGTTGCGCAGCCATCTGCCGCAGCCCGGCTCCGAGCACCGCAGGCCTGCAACAGACGCCGGCCGTCAGTGTGCCGGTCGGCGGGCGTGGCGGCGGTGGCTCGGGCCCGGGCCGGGTCAGGCGGCGCGCCGGCGGCGGCGGCGGCGCTGGGTCATCAGGCTACTAGCGGTAACCCCTCCCGTGCTGTGTCCCGCCTGAAACGTCAAACTCTGCAGGTGGCCTGCTGGAGCGATGCTAGATGGCCAACACTGAAATGGTGCCAAGGTTAATGAAATCAAGAGCGGAACGGTCGTTTATAAGCAGGACTGCAAATGAGCGATCGGCCGCGACAGGCAGAAGGTGCGCTGTAAAATGCTTATGCCGTTACGCACGTTTGAAAGCTTCGTGCCCATTAGGTAAAGCTACACACAGTCCAAAACACGATTCAGAGGGATGTCGATTATGTGGACGCCGTAGCGAATCAAAGGAAACCCGACGGCTCATGATGTGATGCTTATATTGAAACAAACGAAATAATGCACGACACACACCACACACAAAGGTTGATGACGCCATTTTCACCAAGGGCACAACTGGTGAGCTTGTGGTGATATTCTGCGCGCAAAATAGCCATGCATCGTTCACTTCATAAGCCGCAATAAATAGCACGACGCGCATCGCCGCGAAGCCTTTGGGTCAGCGACTGCCGTGGTCACGCTGGCGCTAAGGGGCACGGGCGTACACGAAATCGAACGTCGGCGCTCCCACTACAGAACCCAACGGCCCAACCACTCGGCCGGTACGCGATCACTGAGACGATCTCCGCAGAGAAGGACGAGAATAAGGCTTTCAACGCCACATGACACGCCCAACCCAGAGAGCGCCTCAGCATCGAGAACGTACGAACATCGAGAACGTCGAGCCTGCTCCCAACGGGACCTGCACCAATGTCACCATGGCAATCTCATGGACAGCTCAAGCTGACACTCGATGCATGGGCTACTCGAAGAAAAGGTTGTACAACCGGCGAGATTTCGTACGCGCCGTTTGTCTGACTTCGCCTGAGGAACTGGTCTGTAGAATGAGTGGAATGGACGACAGACAGCGAGTCGGGTGGCGATCAGTGCGAGCACCCGGCCCCACCAGCCGCACATCCGAGCCGACCGGTCCGGGCGGACCAGCCTCAGCGGTCCCCTGTCCGGCGCTGACGGTCCAGCCCCGGCGTCCGCTGTCCGGCGCTGACGGTCCAGCGTCGGCGGTCCCCTGTCCGGCGCTGACGGTCCAGCGTCGGCGGTCCCCTGTCCAGCGCTGACGGTCCAGCCCCGGCGTCCGCTGTCCGGCGCTGACGGTCCAGCCCCGGCGGTCCAGGACTGGCCGTGCCAGCCGCCCGTCACGCACACCGGACCCGCCATCCCGCTAGACCGGCGGCGACGGCCACGGCCCGCGCGGCCGCTTGGGCACCACCACGCTGTGCACCATCAGCAGGTGCTTGTGCAGGTTGTGCTTGCTGGTGAGCACGCGGCTACAGAGATTGCAGCGGGTCTCGCCGCGGTGCCAGGCGCCGTGGTCGCTCAGCCGCGGCCGGCTGGTGAAGCGACGGTCGCAGCCCGGTTCGCGGCACGGAAAGCCTGCAACTGGCCAGCGGCAGCGGTCAGCGGCCTGAAGCTGGTCAGCGGCGGCGGTCAGCGGCCTGAAGCTGGTCAGCGGCGGCGGTCAGCGGCCTGCAACTGGTCAGCGGCGGCGGTCAGCGGCCTGCCACTGGTCAGCGGCGGCGGTCAGCGGCCTGCCACTGGTCAGCGGCGGCGGTCAGCGGCCTGCAACTGGTCAGCGGCGGCGGTCAGCGGCGGCGGTCAGCGGCCTGCAACTGGCCAGCGGCGGCAGTCAGCGCCCTGCAACCGCCCAGCGCCGGCGGCCAGTGGCCTGCAGCTGGACAGCGGCGGCGGTCAGCGGTCAGCAGGCCGGCAGGTTTCGCGGCGGCAGGGACGCCGGCCCGTCATACACCCGACGGTGGCCACCCTCTCACACCCGGGGCCAGGCGGAGAGCGGGTGTGAGTGCGCAGAGGCAGGTGACGTCAGGTCTGAGAACGCCGCCGCCGCACCACAGTCACGCCATGGGGGTCAGAGGACTGGGCTGGGGCATGAAGGCCACGAGCGTGATGGCTAAGTGACATCACAAGGGACAGTCAGTGTGCGGGAGCATGGACGATAATGGATTCGTGTGGACGGAACATCAACGGGCACCCTGCGGTATCCAGAACGTACCACAGACAGCGGAGGACATTCGCAAGCCGACCAGAAGAACAAAGTGGGGTTGCGGAGATGCCTTCTGTCAATCAGCTGGACACTACCATCAGCATGTGCTGAATTAATCCGAATCGAGGCAAATCATTGCACTTAAGAGGCTGCAGTTCTCAGAAAACCTTCCCACCAAGATGGAAACGATGAAAATTTCTCATTTCAGCCGCCACTCTCACTATGCGGTACGTCCTGAGTGATGTGTATACTCAACTCTTCTCGGAAATACCTATGGTTGGGCGCTTACAGCGTAAGGTACGTGAAGGTATTAACCACATATGCTGTTTGCGCGATCGAGCGGATAATAATCAGCGAGACCGCCGCGTAGATCCGGCCGCCCGCTGCAAAGATCCGGCCGCCCACCGCGAAGATCCGGCCGCCCGCCGCGTAGATCCGGCCGCCCGCCGCGAAGATCCGGCCACCTGCCGCTTGCCTGATCAGGCGGCTGAGGCCGAGGACGACGCCAGCTCATCGGTGCTGAAGTGGTGTGGCCGCGACCCTGCTGACAACCCTTGTATCGCTGTCCACCGCTCACTCGAAGGTCAGACGACCGCCCAGACACCCGTGCGTCATCGGGTACGGTGAGTCTATTCCTTGCTCGTAGGAGCCCATGCAGTGGCTGCACGACCAGCGCCACACCAGCCACGCCAGGGCAAGCGCTCTCCCACCCCAAACGTGGCCGGCTAGCAACCGAGATTGACATATTAAGATTCGTGGGTAGAGGAGCAGGGACGGCCCGGGTCCCACTGTTCGCTAACACGTGCCCGGTTAGGGATCAAATTGATCCCTATCGAAGGTTTTTCCAGATCGATTTCCGAGCGGCGCGGCGTAGCCGCGCCAAACTAAAACTAAAATACAGCTAAAAAGTCAGGTCATAGCTGTCAGCGAAGGCCATTTCCAGGAATCGTTCACCCTGGTGAGACAACGGAGTGTCAGACGAAGCCATACATATCTGGAAGAGCTCCGTAAGCAATAAACCAATTGAATCTAGAATCACAACAAATTTCAGTGATCTACCTAGAATGACCCAGGTCAACATTTTGTTTTTAGGAACATACACCTAAAGCAATCACTGACGCTTATTTGAATGACAAAATAGGAGCAGCCTCGTAGGTTTTTGGTCACCTTAACCTTCTAAAGGTAAAAAAGGTCATTGCCCTTAAGTGAACACCACTGGCCTTTTGCTTATAACAAGCATCTGGAGTCAGGGTGGTTGCATGAGGAGATCTGAAGGCATTTTGGACACCAATCTGGAGTTTGACGTTGTTTGACCTTATTTAACCCCAATGGCATGACCCAAGAAAATCAAATTTTAGTCCAAGTAAGTTCACATGTACGCCAACACACTCTGTGCATTCAGTGTGTCTAGCTGACACACTGAAGTCAATAAATGCAACTGCCAGTATCACTGACCGTATATTTCTGTCCCACCATCACTTCAATAACAATGTGTATGAGAACGGCATGTGTCCAGTGGAAACAAGCGAAATGCACCGCCGTGTATGAGTAAACGCTTTAAAAAGCACGACCCGCTGTCTCGCACTGGCTCCATCAGAATGCGCCGGCGTGCTTCGGCTGACGCGTGTCTCGTCACACACTGACGGGTCCGCCGCCAGCCCCGAGCGTCCCTCAAGGCCGCTGGTGTCGGCGCCGACGGCGGCCACCAGGCCTGCCCGGACGGCGGCGCGTCCCGCCAGCTCCGCTGTGGCGCCGGCAGTCGGCCTCTCGTCAGTCGCCTCATCTGATCTCGTCCCGTCAGCGAGGCGGCACTAGCAGGCCATGCATGACGCGCATGTGCCGGCGCAGCTCCACCTTGCGGGAGAGGGTGCGGCCGCACAGGTGGCACGTCGTCTGGCCGCGGTGCACCGTGCGGTGGTGGCTCAGTGACGACCGGTTGCCGAAGGTGCGGCCGCATGTGCGGCACACATGCAGCCGCGCCGCACCGGCCGCCGCCGCCGCACCGCCCCGAGCGCACGCTAAAACAGGAGGAGCGCGTCAGTGGCGGGCTAGCGGCGGCGGAGCGGCGCGGCTGCCGACCGACCGCTACCCAGCCGCCGTGTCAGCGTCCTCCACCGCGAGAAGAGCGCCGGTGGTTCGGAACGCAGAGGTCCGGCGGCTTGGAATAAGGAGGTTTGGTGAATCGAAACACGGAGGTCCGGTGGCTTGGAACATGGAGGTCTGGTGGCTTGGAACACGGAGGCCTAGTGACTTGGAACAAGGTCGGGCGGCTTGGAACACGGAGGTCGGCATTAAATCGTCCGCAACAACTGGATGACCAACGAGCAGCTGGCTGATGTTTAAAAACGATGGCTTTGTTCAGGCTGCTGTAAAGACCCACGTATTCAAAACTATAGCGCCATCCTTGTGACGTAACGAGCTGCCCTAAAGCCTCACCTCGTGGCAGCCGATACACGCCGCAGCACCACGCACACGCAGGCACCATCGGAATTCGTTGGCCCAAATGTGACGTCGGACACATGTACCATCGTCCCCAAACTCTCGCGCATCTCTCGAGAAACAGCCAAGCATGCAGCGAGAGGGCGTTCGGAAGTCGCACCCAGCACAGGGCTGCCGCTGTCGTTTCGAGGTGTGTGCGGGCCACTTTTTAATTGGCACAGCTTGCATTGGCACGTATCAGCCGTCCAGATAGCTAACGGACGCCATTCCTTCGTTGTATTCACGAAAACAAATCACAGTGGTTTGAATTCAGATTTGTGATGAACACCACACCGCCGTTTACCGGCGGTGACAGCATCAGTCAACATCTAAATGTCTGAGTGCATTTCATCATCGTCTAAGCGCATTTCAACGCGCACATGGAGCCCCCAACGATCCACGCAACAGAGGTGATGGCATGTCGAAATGGGAGACCTTGCTTCCAAAAGGGCACAGCGTCGGATCTGACATCGACATGATAAAACCTCACCCAAAATGTTCCAATCACCGTAAGGTTGGCGCAGACTATTCGCAACGGCAAACAAAAGCCTCCACTTAGCCTGCAAGCTCGCCAACGTGGAGAGCCACCCAAACGTCCAAAACATACCCCAGGAAAGCAGCGGGCGGTGTCTCTGAGGGCGCATCTCCCGGCTCGGCCGGCTCTCCCGCCATCTCCGCCCGTGCTTGCGGCTGCATTCAAGCTTCGCTCGGCACCCGACGAACCCCGCGCGGCGCCGGTGGCTGGCGGCCGGCGGCGGCGGCAGCAGGTCACGTGAGCCCGTGCTGCGCGCGCAGGTGGGTGCGCATGTGTTCGCGGCGTGAGAACACCCTCTGGCAGACGGGACAGCGCGTCTCGCCGCGGTGCAGGCCCATGTGGTGCGCCAGGGACGTCCTGCGCGCGAACGTCTTGCCGCAGACCGTGCAGGGGAATGGGCCGGGGCCGGGGCCGGGGCCGCCGCCGCCGCCGCCGCCGGCACCCGACGGCCGGTCGTCCATCCACGACAGGCCGGCGCCGGTCACCGGCACACCGCCTACCGGCAGAGAGGAGCACCACAGCGCGGTCAGGGGCACCGTCGGCGCAGCGCACGGGCGGCGCAGGGCACACCGGCCGGGCCGTCTCGCCATGGTGCCGCCCGCTCCGAGTTGGCGCGGGGTGTCGGCGGTGGCGGCGGCGGGGATCAGCTATGGCCAATCTGTCACCGTGGTGACGGCCGACGGCACCACGAAATGACGCCGACCGTTTCCGAAATGGGAATATAGAGGCGCTGCATGATTGTGGGCATTAGTTTCATAGCCTGAAGACTTTCGCTCACGCCATGCCACTGAGCTTATAATGCTGCCCGGCACCCGGGGACGTTTCCAGGCCAGCGGTCATGATCCTCACGTTCATCCCAGCCACCGGCCGCTATCGGTGAACGCAGGCCGAGCAGAGTAAGCGTGCGCTCTTAGTGGCCGTCCCCCAGACGGCCTCGCGCCGTGCGGCCGGATGGCAGCCGGTGCAACCGGAGACATTGCTTGCGCACAGCACACCGCCACGAGCTGGTCTCCGTGGTTTCCGCCGGTTTTATTTAACTAAATCCCTCCCCCCCCCCCCCCCACCCACGTAAGAAACAGACGCAGACTGCGTCCACGCAGTCGATCCTGCGAAAACGGTCCCGGCGCTGGCGGGGAGACGCGAGGCCGCCTGGACCCAGCGAGCGCCATGACGACTCCACACCCTCACTGGCCAGCAGCGCGCCGGCCTCGGCCTTCTCGTCAGCGGCTCGGTCGCCACGTCGCAGACCGCGAGGGACATCCAGCAACCTCGCCCTCACGCTCACCGCGGCCGCTACCGGAGGCGCGACGGCGGAGGCGGTGGCGGCGGCGGCGGCGGCGGCGGCGGCAGCGCGGACCGCGAGCCGCCGTGGAAGTTGCGCCGGTGCTCGGAGAGGTTGGACAGCGTGCTGAACACGCGGCCGCACAGTTCGCACACGGTGCGGCCCTCGTGAAGCGCCCGGTGGTTGCGCAGCGAGTCGCGGCTCTTGAACGCCTTCTGGCAGACAGCGCAGCGCGCGCCGCCGGCCGAGCTACCTGCGCCACAGCAGAGAGGCCAGGTTAGAGCACGGCGGCGGCGCGCCGCCACACCGCGAGCGACTCGACGCACCGAGTGTTGTGGACCTATCGCCGCACATGTTATACCGTCGCGCTGACTGGCGCACGTGTAGGGGGGAGCGTCACATGCGGCTGGTGCATCAGATCAGACGATGGCAACGATGACTCAATGAATTTGCGATAAGACAACAGACGGCGACCCATCAGATTTTCGACGTAAGTTCCTAACAAATTCTCGGCGGACAATCCTCATCTATGTAGATTGTGGACTGGACTCTCAGCCGACATCCTTATTAGCGCATTTTTTCCCGAAAATCGCCCAGGAAAGGAGCAGGCCGCACGTCGCGCAGTGTTCCGAACACGATATCCTAATAAACCTACACCATCCGTCCCCAGCAGCGACACGGCGCCATGCTATGTGAGAACAAGACATTCTGCAACGTGATAAAGCGTGTGGCGGCCCGCCGCTGGGCACTGGGTGCCGACGCTGGCGGTTCGCCTGCGCCCGCACGGACACTGGGACGGGGCATGAGAGCGCGGTGCCATCTGACCGCTCGCACCTGCCCCAGGGCCTCAGTGCCCGCGGCGCGCCCCGGCGATGAACCCCAACTGCACGGGGCTAACCTCCCGGCGACTGCGGAGCTGGACCAGTCCGTGGAGAACAGATCTGAGCGACGCCGCTGGACGAGCAGTCTAACCACCACCACCGGGCGCGACGTTTGACCACGACCGCTTCTACGTCGATGCCGATGGGCGCTGAATAATACTGTCGCCGTCGTTGACCGCAGCATGACACCATAGCCAACAGCCGGGAGCAGACCATCACTGCTCCCGGCCGCGCCCGCCGTCACCGGGCCGGTGTCGTGGTGACCAGCGTCACGCGTCACGAGCCCGGGACTGGAGCGGGACATACACAGCGGCGGAGTGGCCGCTCAGAGGGGCGCCACGACTCTGGATCCGGTCGGTCAGGGCGCCGAGGCACGCCAGCCAGGCCCCGTGAATATCTGCACATCGACCTCTCCGAGACCGCCGGGGATGCCCCGTCAGGGACCTGGTCCACAGCGGGTCACCTGTCCTCCAATACCCGCCCAGCCGTGGAGTCCAACAACGGACGTTTATTTGGACCATTATGAACAAGGCGATAAAACATAGCGTACATCCATAACAAGCTGCATCCCGAAATAACAGCCATTAACTAAATACAATGGATACGTTTGTTTGGATCATCGTGAGCAGCATGATACATGACAGTGGTTCAATAAGTCGCATCACAAATGGATATCAATGCACAGCTCCAATAACCCTTTCAAAGTAATGACAGCGCCAGCTACTAACCATTTTAGTTTCTGTCAAAGTTGCTGGCAGGCAGCCCGCTCCAAGCGACGCCGATCCCAAAGTATACAAGACCACGACAACTTCAGGCAGCGTGATGTCACTTGACGATTTCCACGGCTCAAAAGATTCCAGCATTCGGCACACTTTGCGGTGGTGTGGTGCAGCCTGGCTGGAACGGTCAGCCGCCAGCGACCGCCGCCCTACCCAGCTCCGGAGGCCCTTCCGGCCACGCACCAAAGGGCCCGGGGCCCTCTGCCGGGCCCGCTGCCAGGCCCCACTCCGCCAGCGCAGCCCCGGGCCACACCACGCGGCGAGGGAGAGCGGACAGCGTCCGAGTTTGCGCGGTGTCCCGGCTCGACCCGTGGGCGGCCGGCCGCTCTGGCTCGCCCCTAGCGCCGCCTCCACCGGCGTCAACCGTCCGGCACCAGCCTCGTGGACAGGACCGCCGGCTCCAGCTCTGGCGGCAGCACCAGCCACGGCCCGCTGACCACAGTACGCCACGCCCGCAGCGAACTCATCTTCACACTGCCCGCTTCCGCGACACCGCCTCCAGCAGCGCGCGCTTCTGGATCGCGCCGCCGCGGCGCTCGCCATCAGTTCACAACCGGCTCGGCTACGTCCAGCCCCACACCGCTCGAGCCCTCGCAGACGCCGCTACCGGCTCCCTTCCGCTGACTGCAGTACAGCCTGCGCTCCAGGACGCCGTTCGGCACGGCTAGCGGTCGCCCGCGGCGGGCCTGCCGCCTCGGAGCGCCTCTAACGCCGTCAGGGATGCTCCGTGGATCTTAGCGCGCCGCCGCGGCCTCGTGACAACTGATGCGCCGCCGCGCGCCGCTCAAGGAGGCGCCAACCGGACGGCGTCGCACGGGTGGCACATGCGCAGGTGCTGCGTGAGGTAGGCGCGCCGGCTGAACACGCGGCCGCAGACTGGGCAGCGCGTGCGGCCCTTGTGCACCTCCTTGTGGAAGCGCAGCGAGTCGGGGTGCCGGAAGACGGCGCCGCACAGGGCGCACACGTGCGCGCCGGCCGCCGCTGCAACAGACACGCGCCGTCCGTCAGCCCGCGAGACCAGCAGGTTCGCGCGCGTCACCGCCCGCCGACAGGCCGACCAAGCGCGCCTCTGCAGAGTCGGCGGACGGAGCCGAGATGCCGACGGAATAAGTCTTTCACAGATTTGGAGGAATAAAACGCTCGATTCCGATTCGACTTATATGTGCATCGCGGCGGCGAAAGCATCCAAATGTACCGACACCAACTCATAGACGTCGATTTCGGGCCAAGGAAAGAGCGTCTACTTTCCTCGATGATCTTCCGGTGATATGCAAACGCAACTAGGTGTACGTAGAACATCATTGATGCCAGTACCAATACATAAAGCACGTTTCTCGCCAACGTGATCCCAATATCGTTCATAGTTCCACGGCCTTGAGCTCGGACCGCCACAACAGACAGAGCAACACTCGCTGGCGAGTGCTTCCCTATACGTGAATTTGCAAGCGTGTGTTGGCTTAGTGGTGGTTAACCCAAGGCCAGCAGCGTTAAGAACGGCTCTCGTAACGCCGCGCTGTAATGACCGCAGTCGTACCACATACGGGATAATCCACGCTGAGCCGGACATTGCCGCGCAACGAATGCTTGGCGATCCAGGTCTGCACACCGCCCACACCAGTCAGCTGCTGGCGCAAGCGGCCGTGGTCGGCGGCGCCGTGAGCTCCCAGCTCCCGGCCCGGCTCAGACCGCTGCGTCCGCGGAAGTAACCAGAGCGCTGCGTCCGCGGAAGTAACCCCGCCGAGTCCCCCACTGCTGCGCGCGCTGTGCCGGTGGCGCCACGCAGTGCAGTGGCCCTCGCCGGCTGGCACGCTCACGGGGCTATTCAGAGCTCGTTAGGGCGTGCGTCTGCTGGGCCACTGGCCACGCAGTTTTCCACACGGGGTGAGCCAACGAATGACCAGCAGGTAGCGGCCAGCGCTGGTCGTGGCGAGCTTGGCAACACTACAAAACGCACCACGCCTCGCGTACACGTGCCACTATCACCGACCCGGCGGCTCCGCGTCCTTGGCGCTGCCTGTGGACCCGACTGCGTGCTGCGGCTGACCTGGCCGGTGCCACGTCCGGCTGGGCCGCCGGCCGTGTGACGCGGGCAGGCCGGCGCGCTGGCTGGCAGCCGGACGCAGGCGGCCTGCTGGCCCCGTCGAGCGCGCGCCGAGCGGGAGCCCGGCGCCCCACTCCAGCCGCGGGTCGCAGCGACCTTCACGCCGAGTAGCGTGCGGCTGACCCGGCCTGCGCTCTGCTGCCTGCACGTACCGGACTTGACAGGGCGGCGCGCGGCGCCCCGACAGCCGCCGCCACTCTCGGCCGGGCCAACGGCGTCGCGGGCACGGTGCCGTCGGCCTCCGGGGCTTGCGGCAAACGGCGCGGCGCGGGCTGGCCACCGAACACAGCCTGGGGCGCACGGGCGCGGACCGAATCTCACCCGACCGCACTCCGCACCGGCCACAGGTTACATGCAGCGAGTACTTCCGGTCAGTTACAAACTGGAGACCACGCTGAACAAGCAGGACACTCGGCATTCAGAGCACCAATGCAGAAAGTGACCGGTGAAACTGGTGGCTTGACCGACAGGGCAAGCCGGTCAAGCCGCGACGATCAGGTGCCGCCCTGGGCGTGTATTTTGACGGATACACATGCCATGCGTGAATTGGGTGCCAGCAGTAAGGCTACCTGGCACATTCGTGTAACGTTCCGACCGTTTTTCCTGGCGAGGGCTTGATCCAAGCCCGGCTGGTCCCGTTACAATGTCAAAGTGGACAAAATGCGCATACAGTCGCAATTTTGTCCTTGCATGAAAAAGATATCATTTGAACGCACAGACGTCCTACAGCCGAGAGACGTCCCCTCGACGCGCTCAAGAGTTCTGGCGCACGTGTTGTCAAATTTCGTTTTCTTTTCCCGAATATTGGCACGGTGCCGGCAGTACCTTTTACAGTACATCCTGTGCTCACGTTCGCACCAGAGCGCCCTCCACAGCCCAGAGCAGCACCTGGCAGTTGAAGCTACGAGACGGACTAACCTTGCGGGGCGCCGTCTTCCGCCACTCCAGCCGCTAACATTTCACTGCCTCCTGAAGAAAGAAGAACGCGGCCCGTCATGCAACACGAATGTGGTTTTCAGGCCGAAAAATTCTGACGCGCGGCACATAGAATATAAGTGGAGGGGTGGGGGGGGGGGGGGAGCACAAATCGCAGCGGAATTAGGGACCGCTGATTTTCCCGATTCGGTTTCCATGTAGACTTGACCATCGACACTATGAGCTGAAAGTTCCTACGTTGAACTAACGATCTTCACTATGCCAGGAGGTGCTGGTTCACAGGCGTTGCACTAGCGCAACAAGAGAGCTGAATGCCTCTTTTTCTTCTACCATGCACCGACACCAGAACCAAACGCTCTACCGTGTTCTCTGCCGTGCTTCTGCGCCGAATTTTGCGCTAGCGACATGCTGCTCAGATTTCGACGGGCATATCGCCCGGAGCTCGACATAGCCCTCGGAGTGATCAGTCTACTGATGCAGACTGGCCAAACCTTCCGAGTGCACGCCCCAGACCCACCTTGGTCTGAGATTCCGCTGAAGAGGCCGGACATGTCGTGAGAGCTCGTCGAGTTGTCCCCGTCGAACTGAGACGCCTCGAACGTTGACACCTGGCCCAGCGTGGCCTCTAAGCTCTCGTCGTCGTCGTCGTCGGCAATGTCTATTTTCTCCACTTTGATGTAGTCGTTGCGGGCGGGCGGCTGGTGCTCCCGGAGCGGCGTCGGCGACTCGGCCGGGTCGGCGGCGGAGGTAGCCGGCAGCGGCGATGGCAGTGGCGGTGGCGGCAGCGGCGGCGGTGGTGGCGGCGCTGTCGGCAGCGGCGCCGCCCCGTCCCCGGCCGGCTCCTGCGGCGGCGTCACCATGGGCGGCGGCGGCAGCTGAGGAGGAGGAGGAGGCGGGGGGGAGGAGGCGGAGGCGCCCCCGGCGCCGTGTGCACCGCCACTGGCGAGTCGGGCCGGCTGCCTGTCGACCCGGAGAGGCCGGCGCCGCTTGTGTCGAGGCGAGACTGGCGCATCAGGCGGCTCGCGCGGCCGCGGCCGGCCGGCCGGTGCAGCAGGCGGGGGCGGTCCGGCAGCCAGACGAGGCCGCTCCGCCGGCCTCTCGCGGACCATCGCCGCCGCCGGCTGAGATCGGGGCACCTGACAAACACGCCGCAGCCGCCAGTTAGCATACATCATGTGTGATCATATGGCGCCACTCGGTCCAGACTGGGAATAATGACTCTGAGCAGGAATGACTCCCAAAACATGTTCCTCGAATCTCTACTTTTCAAGTAGTGATTCAAGGTTCAAAGTACGAATTCACTTATTTCAAGTTAAATGTACATGCTTAAGCCAAGAAACAGATTATGAAGGCCATGGACATACCATGCGCAATCTGAACAAGCTACATCCCCTACAAGACAACTACCACCCACCTGTTCATCATCATCATCTCCTGATAGACCTTTGACTTGGAGCATCTCTGCAGTCTTCAGAAAGCTGCCCAGCTGACTCTGGAGGACATTGACCTCACCCTTGTACACAAACTCAATGACTGCTGCAATGTCCACATATGATGTGTCCTTGAGGAAGAAAAGTGGATGCTGGCATGGATTGTCCTGAAAGAAACCATATCATTTGGTCAAAGTGGGATAAGGATGAGAAGCATCTTCATTCATGCTTTCTTGAACTCTAGTAGAGGGATAAGATTTGGCATGAACAACATGAAAAAACATAACTAATGCCTCTTCATAGTACTGAGTGCCTTTTTAAACCTATGTCATTTCAGATATCGCTGTTTTGCGTACCATAGTTAAATTCAGTACATCTAGTTTGAACTGAATCCAGCCTTTAGCGTAATTCATTAACACCATGAAACAACAGATTCCCTGTTCTTCAATTAAAAAACATAAGTCACTGCTACAAGACATTCTGGGTTGCAATAGATGTAGTTCATGCAATGTTTTTTTCTTTAACTTCACCCATTCCCCACAGTGTCCTACTCTTTATAGCTTACAGCAAAATGAGATGCACACACAACATTAAAAAAGCCAATAACCACAACATTAGA
Organism: Pollicipes pollicipes; assembly: GCF_011947565.3. Lineage (NCBI taxonomy): Eukaryota > Metazoa > Arthropoda > Thecostraca > Pollicipedomorpha > Pollicipedidae > Pollicipes > Pollicipes pollicipes. The sequence goes on from NW_023596545.1 coordinate 26,009,179, forward strand.
GCATAAAAACTGAGCATTTGTTCATGCATCAAATATAGCCACTTACTTTCAGAAGATCTCTGAAATATGGGCTGCAGGCAGATAGCATCATCCTGTGTGCCTTTATCTTCTTCCCCTCACAACACAGTGTAATGTCCACTAGCTCCTCATCTTGACGAAGATTATCAAAAACAGATGTGACACTGTTCTTGAAGTTGTTCCACTTCAAGCAAAACTTCTGTGGTGTGACCATGATTGGCTGAAAGGAAGAGATCATTTACTCCAGCCATGCACAGTTATGTGTTGTAATGATTGCTTTCATAGATCAATGCTTTGCTACACTTACTTGAGCTTACATGAAATGCTGCAAAATCATGGCTAGATCATGGGTTAAGGTTTTCACATAGGATAGTGCTCAAAAAGAATATTCCTATTCTGGTTGTCACTGATGTCACAGATACACTTAGCCAATGTCCTTCAGGTTACTGCAGTTTCCATCTGTCAGTCAGGGGAAAGTATTTATGATGAATGCTACAATCCAGGTTCTAACTTAGACTCCAGTGAGCTATGACAAAATCCTAATACACATGATACTGATGATGATTTGGGCTCTAAGGTGCACCAATCACAAAATTGAACATGTGTTGGTCTAGATGCAGGGTAGGGACTCTATTGATCTATAAGGCTCTATGCTTTTTGTGGGAAGCTGCACAGGGCATGCAAAAACGCCATGTGGCAACTGCAGTGGTTACACACAGAGCATACACAGGATTTCACAATGGGAACTACAATGCAATACCTCCTGTAGAAAGCCAAGTTCAGAGCAATGCATGCACATGAAATGTACTGTGTTGTAAAAGATTACGTCCTCCATCTTCCTATTTTGATATGTACTATAAAAAAATTGTGTATGCTGTAAACATTTGGTCATCTACAGAAACATTTAACATAACTTTGGTAACAGGGGAGGACCCGCTCCCCTGTTGTGTTACAGTGAGGCAGTAACCCCCATGTCCCCAGGTTGACTGCAAACATAACATGCTATGATAAACTGATCCAGGCAAAAAAAGGTTCACAAGGTAATCTGAGGGCTTAGAGCTTGGGAAATGGTCAGCACCAATTTTAGCCTATAGAGAGCCAACATCTCAATGAATAACCATGTTACAACAGAAATTTCAGCCAAAAATACTAAAAAATCAAACATGAAAAATGACATGAAAATTCAGTGCAATTAAGCCTGGCCTGAGTTCAGTGCATGTAAACATGAGGTTCAACACAATCATGTTGTGTATGCATCCACACAGTGGATTGATTTTGGACACTGGCCCCTAATCACACAGGAAGGAATGAGCAACATATGATGGCACTTTCATCATGTCAACATCTTAATCTGCATAATTACTGTCACAGCCAATGACCAAATGTGTTATTTCACTTCTTCAGGAACTGCAGGGGCTGAAAAGTGGTGTTTCTTAGTAAGGTCCAGGAATACATTGCTACCTCATGCTAAAAAAGAGCAATGTACATCAATCATTGTTTTTTAAGGCAGAACATGGCAGAACATGAACATAAGGCAGAACTTCTTAATATGGTACCTATTTATATGGCATGGAACATAGTGCTGATGAACACTGGGTTGAAAGGGATAGGGTGGGGGGTTAGGTTAGGTTAGGCTAGGTTAGGTTAGGTTAGGTTAGGTTAGGTTAGGTAAGGTTGTTAGGCTACGCTAGGCTAGGCTAGGTTAGGTTAGGCTAGGTTAGGTTAGGCTAGGCTAGGCTAGTTTAGGCTATTTTCTGGACTATTCTGGCCTGTCTGTTTCATAAATATACCTAGACGTGATAAGAAATGTTTTCCATTGCATTATTTTTGTTACCTTGGCCCCTTACATTTTTTATGGTTCTTGATAAGCAGAAATTTTGCAATTGTGCAGCACTAACACACAAACGGCGCTGGGGGGGTCGAGGTGGCAGGTTGCGTGCAGTGCTCGGGAGCTCACTATTGTAGCTATTAAAATTTGAAGGTAGGAGCATTAATCTACCTGTTTTACAATTATTTATGATGTTCTGCCTGAAACATGACAAATGATGTACAATAACTTTTTCTATCATTAGGTACCAATGTATACCTACACCCTTATTAATGCTGCAGAATCACAAGCTTATGCTAAATTTGGATAACACCAATGATATCCTGTCAGGTTGACAGGTTCTAGACAGGACCTGGGCAGGGCTCTACACAATGCACACCTACACAATTTTCCAATTTTAATGATTTAATCCAAAGTTTTCACACATGGATTTTTTTTAGATCAGAGCACATCAACGGGAGAGAACGTGAGAGCACTGTCAAGAACAAATATTGAGCACCTAGAGCGACTCGAGCCCACTCCACCACGGGTGGGTGGATCGAAACGCAGACGCTTCAGCCAACTGAGCCAGCGGAACGGGGCTGCAGAATGCGTCTTCATATCGCGATTTACTTCTGCAGTACAATAATGCGTTGGCTTTGCGATAAATGTACTATCACATTGTATTACAGCTCACCGCGCACCTTACCTGGCCTCCACTCGCCCGGCTATGTCCAGCGCGCTTACCGCGCTTTGCGCGATTCCCTTCATTCCGTCGCATTCGCTCCATTCGCCTCAAACGCCTCGTTCAAATACCTCGTCTGAAAGCCAACACTAGTTTGCAGCCATCCATGCCATCAACTCAAAACTCACCAATCGCGGCCTGATTTTCTCCAAGTTTGCGCAAATCGAAAGTAAGAATGCAATCTTAATAAGTGTTTAGAAACTGATGATAATATGATGATGAAAATAAGTGTGTAGAAAAAGACTGTGACCTGAGGTCACCGCTAAAAAAAACCTGATGGAATAGTCTCCCTTTGCTGGTTGCTGCTAAACGTTCCTTGGAAATGGGCCGAGCGATTTCCGTGTTGGACCAAAGTGCAGTGCTCTAGCTCATGCGGTTCATTGCTGGTTTACATGTCATATGTGTTGCCGTTGACATGAAGTTCACACATATGCGGTTCTCAGATAAAGATGGTGAGCAGAGGTCAGTGGCGCAAGCAGAGTGTTACGCGGCGGAGTGCTTGATTACAACCGGGGTCGGGTGCTCGCTCGGATCTGTGGGTTGTTCGGGAATCTGGAATACAGAGCCGCGCGCGGATGGTGCGCCGAGCGAATTGTTTCATCCATCATGCATGGATAGATCAACTGGCGACAAGGATGGGATGGTGAACTTTGTTTTTTTACGTGGCGGCAACATGATAACTTTATCACTGATTGGGAATATCGGTGAGAACAGTGACAGTGACTCGGATTTTGGAGAGTATCTGGAGCGGTTTGACCAGTTTCTGGCTGCTAACGCCATCACGTCTGCGCCCAGGAAACGGACAGCATTTTTGAGCGTCTGTGGGTCACGCGTGTACTCGGTTCTGCGAAGTATCTGTGTTCCGGAGCTACCCGCCTCGAGAATCTCCGAGGAGCTGGCGGAGGCAGCCCAGAGACATTTTGCCCCGAGGCCGACAGTGATCGTGTCACGGTATAAGTTTAATCGGACAGTGCAGCAGGCTGAACAGACAGTGCCAGTGTTTTTGGCGGACCTGCGGCGGATTGTAAGGGACTGTTCGTACGGTGATCGCCTGGAGGAGCAGCTTCGGGACATATCTGTGTGCGGGCTAAGCAACGGAGCGATGTTGAAGCGACTTCTGCGGGAGGGGGACAGCCTGTCTCTGGAATCCGCCGTAGAAATAGCGACCGCGATGGAGACAGCAGCTGATGATGTGCAGGAGATCGGTGTCGCTCCATAGGCAGTCCCGCTGACGACTCCAGCAGCGGCCAGTTCCAGTCCGGAGCCGCTGCACGCAGTCGGTCGGGCGGCGGCCGCCGCCGGAAGGGCTGAGGTGACGACCCCGCCCATTTCGGCCGGCGGCGGCGACTACGGCAGGGCCGGCGGCGGCTGGGCCGGCGAGTTTTGGCAGCCTGCCAGGCACATCAGCTGGTGGAGCAGCATGCGTACCCTGTGGTCGCCACGATCACCCAGCGCCGGAATGTCCACACAGACGGGCCACCTGCTATGGGTGTGGAAAAGTGGGACAACTTCGGAATGTGTGCAAATCGGTGCATACCGTACTGGCGGCAGCGCGGAATCGGATGGAGAAATAGCATGTTACATGTGAACAGCACAATGACTCCGAACCGTGTTCCTCGGTACAAGACGACAGTGGCGGTCAACGGGAATCCGCTGGTGTTTGAAGTCGACCCAGGGGCAAGTCGGACGATCATCAGCCAGGTCATGTGGCGGACGGAGTTGGAGTGTTCCGCTGGAGTCGGGCCAGGAGTCACTGACCACATACACGGGAGGTGCGGCGCTGGTGCGCGACCGACTGACAGCGCGCGTGAAGTGTGGCGCAGAGCAGACCGCGCTGACCCTGTTCGTGGTCCACGGCGACGGGCCCCCACTCCTCGGCCGGGACTGGCTGCACAGCTGCGGCTACCATAGGAAAGCATCTTCAGCATGGCATGGCTGCTGACCGACCTGTAGCAGCAATACAGTGCGCTGTTTCAGGACGACGGAGGCGTCTGCACGCAAACGGTCCAAGTCGAGCGGGGCATTCTACGACCGGTGAAGACCTCGGATTGGGCGGCGCCCGCGGTCAGTGTTCTGAAAGGCGACAAAGTTCAATAACAATGTGTGGGAGCTACGACCTGACGGTTAACAAAGCCTCCCGAGTGGAGCAATATCCACTACCGACAATAGATGAGCTCCTCACAAAGCTGGCGGGAGATCAGAAGTTTACCAGGCTGGACATCAAAGAGGCATATCTGCTGGTGCTTCTAGATGAGGCAAGCCAGCGCTACACCGTGATAAACACCCATCGGAACCTCATGGCCGCCACTGGGCTCGTGTACGGCATCTCGTCAGCTCCGGCGGCGTTCCAGCGCATGATGGAGCAGCTGCTGGCCGGCCTGTCACACGTTGCCGTCTTCCTGGATGATGTGTGCATCATGGGCCGGAGCGACGAAGAGCACTGCCGCAATGTCGAAGCGGTGCTGAAGCGTCTCTTAGATGCTGGTCTGCGGCTGAACCCGAGCAAGCGTGAGTGGATGACTAAAGAAGTAGAATACTTGGGCTACAGGGCCGATTGCAACGGCATCGATTCCACAGCCGCAAAAGTGCTGGCAATCGTGGAGGCGCCACAGCCTGCTGACGTCAAGCAGCTGAAGGCATATCTCGGACTGTTCATGTACTACTCCAAGTTCATGGACAGCCTGGCCACAGTGGCGGCGCCGCTCTATCGGCTGCTGAAGGCAGGCCAGCGGTGGAGCTGGGGACAGGCGGAGAGCGCGGCATTCGCGCGTACCAAATAGCTGTTGGTGCAAGTGCCGTGCCTCGCACACTACGACGTGAACCTGCCGCTCGTGCTGTCTGTGGACGCTAACCCGTACGGGCTCGGAGCTGTACTGTCAGTGATCGACGGTTCGGGGATGGAACGCCCGGTGCCTCGGGAATGGAACGCGCATAAGCCTCTCCTGGGTACTGCATCGCGGACCCTGGCAGGCCGCGGAGGTCAACTACAGTCGGTTGGATAAAGAAGGGCTGGCGGTGGTCTTCGGAGTGAAAAAGTCACCAGTTCGTTTGTGGCTGGCACTGCATCATACAAACCGACCATAAGCCTCTCCTGGGCCTCCTAAGCAGTGGCAAGCCGCTACCGCTCATGGTGTCGCCCAGAGTAGCCAGGTGGCGGCCTCGTACTGCAGGCGTACCAGTATAAGCTGGTGTACGCCCCCTCAGCTCGGCAGGCAAACAGCGATGGACTGAGCCGCCTGCTACTGACTGTCTGCCCGGCCAGCGTTCCGGATCCCGGGGACATTGTCTGTCTTCTTGAGTCAATGGACCAGCTGATTCGTGTCGATCAGATCCGCCGGTGCACGAGCCGTGACCCAGTCTTGTCACGTGCTTATCAAGCAGCCATGGACGGCTGCTGGACGGTGCCGGCAGCTGATGGAATGGAGCCATTATACCAGCGCCGTCTCGAACTCGGCGTCTAAAATGACATCCTTCTCTGGGGAAACCGCGTCGTGGTGCCTTCTGCTCTGCGGAAGGCGACGCTCTCGCCCCTGCACTAGGGACACCCTGGCGTCGTGGCAATGAAGTCAAAGGCACGCGCGCACGTGTGGTGGCCCGGCATGGACGCAGCCATCGAGTCGACCGTGACAAGCTGTCATGCCTGTCAGCTGAACCGGCCCCAGACCTTCCCGGTGGTGGAGAGCCCATGGCCGTACCCGGAGGCACCGTGGGACCGTCTGCACATGGACTATGCGGGACCGGTCGATGGGATGATGATTCTGGTCAGCGTGGACGCCTACTCAAAGTGGATATCGGCGTATCCCACGACGGCGTCAACAGCAGAGGCAACGGTTGAACGGCTGAGGATAGCCTTCTCAGAGCATGGTGTGCCACTTGCGGTGGTGAGCGATAACGCGGCAGTGTTCTCCGGTGATAAGCTCTGTCGCTTTCTCACCGATAATGGCGTGCAACGTGTGTTCTCCTCTCCTATGCACACGAAGTCGAATGTCAGGGCGAGAGTGCAGCCAAAGTGATCAAAACCGGTCTGAAGAAGCAGAGTGCTGGGTCGCTGCAAACGCGCCTGAGTCGGGTCCTGTTTCAGTCTCGGACCACTCCGCACTCGACCACTGGTGCATCGCCCGCGGAGCTGCTGCACGGCCGCCCGCTGACCACTCACCCGTCCCGGCTGCGGCCAGACTCCGCCCTGCTCGAACGTGCCCGAACCAAACAAGAGCGTCAGACACTGGTGAACAACCGGCACTCGACCGCGGCGCGGCAGTTTGAGACTGGCGACCCGGTGTACGTGTCTGCGGTCGACCAGCGGCCCTGGCAGCCAGCGGTGGTGGCGGCGGTATCGGGCCGTCAGTGTGACGTCCGGCTGCCGGACGGCCGCTGCTTCCGGCGACACGTTGATCACCTGCGGGCTCGGTCGCCGGACAGCCCGTTGGTCGATAGTGGGGTGGCAGTTCCCGTTCCGGAGTGTCCTGTGTCGCCGGCGGCGGCCACAGTGGAGCCGGCGAGCCCCGGCTCTCCTGACAGAGAATTGCGACCTTGCTCTCCCTTTGTAGCCATGCGCCGGTCGGGTCGCGAGCGTGCGGTACCCGCTCGTTATCAGTCATGTTTATATCGCCATGTCGGATGGTCGGACGCGCTGTCAGTCTTGTGTTATTCTCGGACTCGTTAATCTTACGGGGGAGGAGTTGATATGTATATAGGTTGTCTGTTAGCAGTCGCAACCAAGAGGTGTCGCCACTTACGCGGCGGAGTGCTTGAGTACGACCGGGGTCGGGTACTCAGCTCGGATCTGTGGGTTGTTCGAGAGTCTGGAATACAGAGCCGCACGCGGCTGGTGCGCCTAGCGAATTGTTTCATTGATCATCCACGGATAGATCAGAGGGCTTACAAATAAGGGCCCGATTTGAGGGTCCGAAGAGCCCGAAAGGCCGGCCGGAAGTCGTAGTCAGCGGTCCGGCCAAAACGAGTTAAAAGATTAACAAAGCCATCCCACGTTTGCCGGAGAACGTTCTTTTTTTCGAGGAATCGACTAGTGAAGCAACTTACATCAAACGGTTTGAGCATGCGCGCTCGCAATCTTGGTAGCAAGGACAACGACGGCCAGTTGTTGCAGCTTTCGTAAACCGAACGGCATGATTCTCTGTAGGTATCACCGGGCGGCAGATGCCGTGGGCGCGAGAACGATCGTTGTGAAATAACGCTTCTGAATGTCATTCAAAATTAATTCGTACCGTTCAAAAACTATGCAGTGCGAATCTTGTTTTACAACTTTGGGGTTGGGTACTCTTCTGGAATGATTTACGGTTACAGTAGCACGAAAAATGAAGATTCTATCTGCTCTTCCAGTTCCATCACCAGATTCCAACACCACATTGCGATGCTGTAAAGGACAATCCATTCTTATAATCAATCTAAAAATCACACGGGTGAATCCTACGCCCGGACTACCTCCGAAGGTACTTCTTTCCGATGCGTCACCGTTTTCGGACGCCCGTCGGCCACGGCTTAGCGTAAGCCGCAAGGCCGACGCTGCGGCCCGTTGAGGTTGTAACGGCGGGTGCCGAGGCTTTGTTGCTAAGATTTGAGAGCGCGCAAGCTCAAAACTACGTTACATAATTTGTATTACTAGTCGGTTCTGACTGAATGCTAAGCATTTTCAAACATTGCTTGGCCATGTTAACACAAGTTGTCTAACCCTTTCCATCTACAGCCTACATTCGCAGGGTGCTTGATATCTTGATAGAGCCCAGATCGAAATTCTGGCAAAACTTTTGAGTTCCATCGATTCAGAAAGAGTTCGCTGGACCTTTGTAAAATGAAGAGCGGCGCTCATTTATCTCATGCAATCGTTTAATGGATTGCTTTTCTGTTTATTGAAAATAAAGGTCGGACAGAATAGGTCTCGTGGTAGCTTTTGGTTCCTGTTTCAGATGAAAAAGATAAAAATGGAAAAATGGAAAAATAGAAAATTGGAAAAAATGGAAAAATGGAAAATTTGACCCGTGAACAAAGCGGTTTGTACGCCTTTTAAAGGCAAAGACAGTGTCCTGAGGTCACTGATTTCATTATGGCTAATACAATATAGCTAATACAATATTTGGTGCTTTATCTGCTAGCATGGGTTTTGATCAGACCAATGGAGTATATTTCGAGTTCGGACTTACCTACATTGCATCCATCATTTGGCACCGACACATCTCCATCCCGGTTCTTCTCCACGTGTGTCAATGGTGTCATTTCTTCATTTTTTCATTCCTTTTCTCCGTCACTTGATTTGAGTGTCGGCGTAATTAGCAGCAAGTGATCCTCATCTCTTCGAAATTTAGCAGCGGCCACTCCGCCGATTTCTCGCCGACGCGAACAGTAATCACGAGTTTCCCAAGCCCCTCTTGCGTAGAAGCACAAGTGGCCGTGACTGACTTGTCATTTAAGAAGAATGCCCAGCATGTCTTTCATCAAGTCACGTGGTCGCACCTAACGTTCCCGCATCTGGTTTCAGGCATGGCATAAAACCAGTCCTTTGAAGAAAATACTTTTGATACAAACACTTGGATTTTCTATGAATTTGGCCACCATGGATTTTCTATGTGTTCGGCTTTTCTGCAACCTGGCAATAGAGACAATGATTGAAGATAATATGTTTAACAGAAGTGATTTTGTTTGGATTTAATATGCATGGCGCATAATTGTATGTGCATAGGTGGCTGTTGGCCCGTTCGTCTGCCACGAAAAAGTTTTTACACCCTTGTGAGGAGTGATACGATATGTCAAAAAGTCCGTGCCTACGGGGAGTACGTACTCCCCAACGATGGCTTCCAATTGCATTTGACCTCCCGCATGACACCTTAGTCAGGAGTCAGGACGTTCCTCAGGGCGGTCAATTCTCTCTCGTGACTTCCCAAATGACCATCCTGACAATGCATGTGACATCCCTCACGGGACCCCGCCTCAGAGCTGGCTTTCCTTAAAGAGCCATGATGCCCGACGAGGGGGTCAGGTCGTTGATTTCGGGGGTTGTTAAAGGTAAATAATCGACCATGTGAATCCTCTCTCCAAGCGTGCAGGGCAAATTGAGGAGTCGTATTATTGGCGATGGCGTGCCAGGAAGTTACACCATCCCTGCTGGACTACACCAATCCGGGGCGTGCTCGGCTATTCGTGATTTAGCAGCAATTCGTAATGGGTTTAGCAGCAATTTGCAAGCATGTAATCTGCAGTGATCCGAGGCAAACACCACGTACCAACTCTATCGAGTTATTGCGAACTTGAGCATGTCGCGTATCGAAATACGAAATGATCGTGGACTCCATAATCATAAAGCAAGTTTTCCAGTAATAAAACGGCATGGTTTTGACATTGATCTGACGTCCATGTTTAACCCCAGGTCAATGTTATAAGTCGTAATCTCAATTTCAGTAGTCTAATTGTCTAGCAAACCATCTCAAGGTTGTATGACTTCGTCCAAGCCTACGTCGTCGCATCATGTTGAACAGAATCGCCCTCCCTGACAGCATGCCCAGACTTTGGCCTGCCATAGGTAAGCTACCTTACGAAATATGTCTATGTATATAGCATATTTATAATGAATGGTTGAACAGTCAACTGCCTGTAGCTGTGCAAAGCTTGGCGCGGCTGTACTGCGTCATTCAAACGTTCTTTGGGGAAAGCATTCGAGTCAAGTTGACCTCCAACCGAGCACGTGTTCAAGAAAGACCTGTAGTGAAGTCCCTACACACAGCCGGCAGGTTATGTGCAATAATACAACTCCATCAATTACGAGCAGAATATTACATCTATACATCGCGCAAACCTCGGGATTTTCCCCAGTAAATAGCAGCCGCCTAGTCTAACAGTCATCGTGACATCTCCCTCCTCCCCCCCCCCCCCCCCACTCCCAGTCGCTACTGGGCTGTGCCAAAATATCTCATCTCCTTCCAGAATCGCTCGTCGGCTCAAAACACGTTGATGCCGGAATTCATGACTGACATCTGGCATCCTCACGAGCCTTGCCTTCTGGAGTCGCGGAAATGATTCTAGCGAAGGTGCCTGCGGCCCTCGCCGGTGACAAGGGTCAGTTTAAGCAACTTATGGTCGCTGTATCGAACCACTTTTCTGTCCTCAGTATAGTCTACCAACGGAAAAACACGTGAACACGACTTCCGTTACTGCCATGGAACGTGGCGCCGTTTTTTAAGATCTTATCCGAACCCTTTGAACGGATGGATTTATGGGATCAGAACTCACGCTAAGTAGTGCTTGTGTGAGCCATGATTACCACCCGAACGCGCAATTCCATGTCAGCAGCAGAATTTGGTGGCGAAAGCCTAGCGTGCCGCAATGTTCGGCACGGTCCGTCCTGCCCTATGACGTCATCTGACCTTCATCGCGGCAGCCGCTACCGGCCGCAGACCATGCCTGCTAAGGAAAAATAGCGAGCGCCTAAAGCGACCCGAAGCTCACCCCGTCACGTATGGGTGAATCGGAACTCAAGCGCTCTAACTGAGCCATCGGGATGGGCATTATCTCCGACAGCTTGACAGTGTTCGACATCCGCCGTCTGGAATTCGTAAGAAGGCAGTCGAGGAGTGAATATCACGTTCTGTGAGCCACGAATCCATCGATGGCAACTCCATATGTGCTACTGTTACTCTCGCTAGCAGGCCGGAGCCTCCTGCGACCAGCACTTGAGGGCCCGACCCTGCAGACCATGGTCCCTCAATGCGACCTTCAGCAAACCCTTTTTATCCTTCGGGTCTTCCAGTCGGGCACCGATCGTCAGTTCCAAGGGACCCTCCGGCCTCTCGGGACCAAGGAGCATACGTGCACAATGTGTCCTTCCCAGTGTTGCACCCCTTGGTGCATACAAAACATGTACGGAATGTCACAAAAAGCATGTATTCCGCAGAGATAGCTCTCGATTCGCCAAACGTCGGGCAACGCAGGCGATTCACACCGATGGTGCATCTGTACTGTTTGCCTGATTTCGACCCGATGCAATGTGTGAAGCGTCGTAAATTAAGTTACAAAGTATACCTCTGTAATTTATATCTCGACACAAAACAAATGCCATGCGATTCTGATTTTGAAATTATCACTTTTTCCTTGCCGGGCACAATGTTATTTCCTAAGTGCGAAATTTATCTAAGGTTATTCAAAAGGCCTGTGCATGTTAAGCTGGCCTGCGGTTAACTTAAGTAAATATGTTATAAACATGGGCACGAGGACCATAACACATTCAAAACTTCAGAGATAACGGATACCCGCCAAATGATTTGGAAAATGGGCGTGTTTATGCGGGTATAGAATTGACAATTTTGTCAAGGCAGATCCAATGGCGTTTATCCGATCACAATTGAGCTAGTGGATCTCAAAATCTCTGGCAGGGAGGGGACAGAATCTGGTCGGTCTCACCCGTGTAACGTAAACCTCACAGTTCACGGGGCTTAGGACTACTTTGCACGATTTTTTCGTTGATCTTCTCGGCAATTTTTGTTGACACCGAAGCATAAGTGATACGATGACCATAGAACGATGTTTAATCGGATTCAAGTTCGGAGTTCGCTCATGAGCTCGTAGACGTGATCCTTACTACACACGTCACGCGCCGCGGCCCGGGGCGCATCCCCGAGCAAAAACTCCATAATCGGTTAGAGTCGAACGTCAAATTCCGCAATGGCATCTTACGGCCATGGGTAGGCAAGGTAGGCGCCAATTCAGATGACTGTCACTGCGAGTCAACCGATGGTCACCCTTGACCCCAACATGGACCGGAGTCGTTGCTCAGGCGTGCGAGACCGTGCGCTGATATTCGGGCACCGTAATAATGGCCTCGCGTAGCTTGTAGCTGCAAAGCATCTTCCACGCCGTGGCGCTGCGCCGCTAAGCGATCGGCAACGTGCAGGCAAGCGGAGATGGTAGGCGGGCGCTGTCCTTATTATATGGCGCAGGCCCGCTGCGTATGGTGCCAGGAGCGGGATGGTGAGCGGGCGTCGTCCTCATGTATGGCACAGGCCCGCTGCATACGGTGTCAGGAGCGGGATGGTAAGCGGGGTGCCGTCCTCGTGTATGGCGCAGGCCGGCTGCATATGGTGCCAGGAGCGGGATGGTAAGCGGGCGCCGTCCTCGTGTATGGCGCAGGCCCGCTGCATATGGCGCCAGGAGCGGGATGGTAAGCGGGCGCCGTCCTCGTGTATGGCGCAGGCCCGCTGCATGCACCAGGAGATAGCTGGTGCGGTGACTTGCGACGGGCGGCGCGGTGGCGGCACGTGGGTGGCAGCTGAGCGGCACCAAGCTGCCCAGCCCGAGAGCCGAGCCCGGCAGCCTGGCGGCAGGGAAACGCCGCACCCGGCGTTGCAAGTGCTACCACCGGGTTATGGGCATGCGTGAAGGGGAGGGGATAAATGACACATCTCAGGGTAATCCCAATGTGCATCGCGGGGCGACTGGAGTGGGCACTCCCTGCCACGGCCTCTCGGTGGCAGGTTCGAATGACGGGCTAAAGAGGGTTCACAGTCGACTTTCCGGGAGCTTTTCACCTGTTGCACACTGCGTGCGTACGTCAAGGTACCGTGAATTGGCCGCGTAACTGTTGCAAGCACTTGGCGTCTTGAAACTGTGCTCGAACATTTGGCGTGCGCGAGTAGAGGGTAATGAGCTGGTAAGCGATCGGCGCCGTTAGTATTCAGATTAACACTACTCGGTCAGACGTGTATTCGTGACCAAGACGCATGTCAAACGAGGATATATTTCTATTTGTGACGCGCTGTACCGAAGCTGCTATACGGCGAGCGCTAAACGAAAACACTGGAACCGCACTCCCACTCCGTGTGGTAGACAAAGAGAGTGGGAGTAGTACCGCTGAGCCGCGATACATTGACTGGGCCTGTTGGTGTCTGCGTGCCCCACGGCTGGTATGGCGCGTCGGTCGGCAACACGGACACTACATGGCAAGGACAAAATGAAAGAGCGCGGTCTTGTACTTCATACCCATACCGCGAAGTCAACAAATGGCATAGGTCAAGGTCAGGTCAAGGGCTGGGCGGGTCACCTCACCGGTTGTAGCTTTTTTGCTCTTCGGTTTATTGATCCAGGGAAGCCTGTGTTTACCGAGGTGTAAAGTATACCAACTGTTATAAAAAAAAATGTTCGAAGCAAAGCATGCCAGACTATAATTAGTTCACCTTGAATGATGTCATGGCTCAAGTAGGGTTATGTAGCAGTTCACGATGGGAAAGGCACAATTCAAGGCTTTCACTGAAAATCTGGTTTAGGGTGCCGTGGGCGCGCGAAATTTATTTCATGGTCTAAAACGGCATGGCGTGTTCCTGACCTACTTCTTTCGAACACGTCTTCCTCAAATTTGTAAGTGCCAACAGGTCTTCGCTCAAGCATCAATACATGTGCTAAGCCCGATAAGAGGGGGGGGGGGGGGGGCAACTGTGTGAATACGCCCTTGGATTCGACGGTGGAGGCGCGAAGACAACGGCGGTGAAAGCGGGAAGGCCGGGACCATTAGTTCCATACGCATTGGGGCTCAAAACAAAGCTGAGGAGAGAGGGAGGGCGCAGCGGGGCCGTCTCGCCGGCTCTGCGGGCGAACACTCCGCCACTCTCGTCGGGCCAGGTGACGGCCCGTAGCCGGAGACCGCTCTACCTCTCACGCGCCCGCGCGCCAGCTGGCGTCCGGCCGGCGCGGCCCGGGCCCGGGCCGGCGAGGCACCGCTCACCGGTGAAAGTGCGTGGCAGCAAAACTTCATGGCGTTCCTCCAAGGCGGCGACGCGACACGCGCATCTCGGAGGTGGGGCTGACTCGAACGCCCGTTGAAAAATGGTGAAAGTGCGCCACGGGACTCTGAATGCAAGGGAGGGAGTGGGCTAAATAATGACGGAGTGGGAAAGAGGGGCAGATGAAGAGCGAGAAAGAGGGGGAGAAAGAGTGGCAGAGGAAGAGTGTGTGTGAGAGAGAGAGTGGAGGAGGGGATGGGGAGAAAGAAACAGCCGGCCGGGCCTGACGCAACTGCGCCCCTCAGCGAGGGACCAGAGCGCCGGCGCTCCGGTTGTATTCGGCAGGCGGGCAGCTCGGCAGGCGGACCTCGGCGGGCGGACCTCAGCCTGAGGACCTCGGCGGGCAGACCTCAGCCGGAGAACCTCGGCAGGCGGACCTCAGTCGGCGGACAGCTCAGTAGACGGACCTCCGTAGGCGGACCCCGTCCGACTGGCAGCTCGGCAGGCGGGCCCCGGCGGGCGAACCTCGGCAGGCGGACCTCGGGAGGCGGACCTCGGCGGCGGACCTCAGCCGGCGGGCAGCTCGGTAGGCGGACCACAGCAGGCGGACCTCAGCAGGCGGACCTCGTCAGGCGGACCACAGCAGGCGGACCTCAGCCGACGGGCAGCTCGGCAGGTGGATCTCAGCCAGCGGACCTCGGCAGGAGGACCTCAACAGGCGGAACTCGGCAGGTTTGCCTAGGCAGGCGGACCTCGGCCGCAGCTCAGCGCCAGACGGGGCGGCGCCGAGCTTCGGCGAGCAGAGCGCTCAGTGGTGCCTCACATACCCGCCGTGAGAGCTGAGCAAGCGATGGACGGAAACAGCTGACACCAACAGCCAAATTTAAGACTCATGGTTGAAGGAAATGCACTAAAAGCATCGCGAGAGCATGCCACGGGCTTCAGAACATTACCTACCACAGCTTTGTCTTCGGGTCCAATGTATTTCGACTCCGCACACACCATTTTTATAAAACTCCCTCAAACGTAATTAGTTTAAGGCCGTTTGGGAGTGTTTGCCAGTTGGAGTTTAAGACCTGTTTCGAATCGCGCGCGGGACAGAAGCAGACAGCAAACAGCTCAGCGTATTACGTGTGTTTATCTGGCTTGGTCCGAAAACGGAGTCCAAATGATGGCATGCTGCGCTAATGTAAGAGCTTTCCCTGGAACCACGCATCTAAACGGAGAATCGATGAGTAAACAAAAGATGCAATGCAGGGAAATGAGGGCGACCAAGGCGCAGGGCCAGCCCAGCGTAAGTAGTGCGCCTGTCTGGCAATGTGCCAGAGTTCTATGCTGCGTTCTCGTCGGACATTTCGAAACAGGGTACCGCACAGGTATGTGTAAAGTACGCGCCGCCGTGGGTGCGCACTGGGTGACCGGGCGCAGCACACATGTTCAACCGAAGCTTTGGCTAACAACGCCACTCTCATAAAGAAAACTAGTCTGCAGCATTTGACGGGTACTGTTGGACTTGAATATCTACGGATATCTCGAATGTCTGGAATCCTGAGGGTGGCACGCGCTGGTAGGCAATTCTGCTTAGCGTAGACACCGGCTCCATCAGAATGCAGTCTGTGGTCAGTTTTCTGTCCTCACATGAAACCATCACAGCTTTCTGTTGCCTTTTCGGCATCAAGGATTTCTGGGATATCCGTTCCCTGTAAAACATCATTTCTCATGGTTACCACTCTGTATTCTAAAAAAAACACGACCCAATCTTTTGCAGGACGGCTTTACGACCAGAGATCTCGGCCAGTATATAGCGTGTCAGAAAGGTCTCGACCAGGCCGCTGCAGTCAACGAATACCTTGCCAGGTGATGGTGGCATGCCGTACGATTTTAACATCCGGTATCATACATAAGATGCCGGTTGTACGACATTCACCGTGCCATCGACGAGCTTGAATGGTTGGCTTCTGATATCATGTAATCTCGCAGTGATGGGTGGCTACTGATTAGACTGCCGTTGGCAAAGAAAAACAAAAGCAAACAGCGGTAAGTTACCTTTCTGACTCATGTCCTATGGGGTTAAATAGCCTGTCAACGAAGCAGCAGGACGAGATGCTGTAAATAAACACGCCCTCCTGCGCGACTTTGCGCCGGCGTTTCTCTAAGGCCACCAACACGGGCTCGGGTCACTTGTGGGCCCAAAACGGCCGCAAGGTAACCCGGGCATCCTTCTGCCTTGGCACGCGTAATGGATGGCACCGGGAAAAGCAGCCGCTGTAATGAACTCATGATCCCAGCTTCCCCGGGTACCTTGTGTCGTATCACTAGCTGCAGAAGGCAGGTTAGAAACGGTAGGACTGTTCTGAAAACGACTCATGTGCGCCGCGTTCCAGCGCATTATTGACACACCCCAACTTCCAGTTGGCAACGCAGGTGAATAAAGCGGAAAACGTGTGGTACTTGAAGCAGTTGTGCTATTGGAAGGAAAAGCAGTCGAGAATCGAGCCAGCTTGTCGCGTACCGGCTAGGTATATTCCAACATCTACTGCGTAAAAAATCAAATTACTTGCTCAATGCGTTGTCTTGGCGAGCATCATAAGATGCTGGATCTAAGATTCCGCCAGGTCAGTCTCAGAGCTACGAGAGTAGAGAGAGGAGAGAGAGAAGAAGAGAGAGGGGGGAGTGGTTGGAGAGAGCGGGAAGAGAAGAGGAGGAGAGAGAGGCGAGAGAGGAGAGAGAGAGGAGAAAGGAGAGAGAGAGAGAGATGAGAGAGCTCTCCTCTCTCTCTCTCTCTCTCTCTCTCTCTCTCTCTCTCTCTCTCTCTCTCTCTCTCTCTCTCTCTCTCTCTCTCCTCTCTCTCTCTCTCTCTCCTTAACTGCGCCCTTCCCGTCCTCTCACCCCACCACCACCAAACGGGACCACTCGCCTCGCCTATCCTGTAATCCATTGCGCAACGCCCGGCATCTCAGTCAGGCTCTTTCATAAAGCTCCGGGGCTTTCGCAGAGCATTGTCACAACCCCGGGTCATCTGGTCGTGTTTACAACACACAATTAGAGCCGATTTATTGCTTTGTATTGTTATTACTTATTGACTTGAGGCAGCCAGCAAACGTTTAACACTCAAGAGCGGACAGGAATGCTGACCCGCCATGCCAGTACATTGGCGCTGGCCCGCTGGTCCACCCACCCAAGTGCGGTTCTCAAACCGCGCACGAACAAACTATTGCCTATCGAACGACTGCGCACGAACAAACCGTTGCCTGTTGAACGACCGCGCGCGAACAGACCTATGCCTATCGAACGACCGCATACGAACAAGTCATTGCCTATCGACCGAGAGATCAGCCGTTTGCCATGAATGCATGCGCGCGAAACAACCACCGCCATTCGCTTGCCGCGTCACTGGTGATCGGTGATAGGCTATGACGGTGCATGATGCCGCCAGCCCGACCCCAATGTCGCCCCGCCGCGGGGCAGGTGCGAGCAAAGTGGGACACACTGTGGATGTGCGTTCGGACGTGACGTCATCGAGACGTGCCGGACTGAAATGTGAAAGTACCAAGACCTGAGACGCGCTGGAGGCCGCAGTCAGCCTACGGTGCTGGCGCTGTGCGATCGCGCGGCAGGTCCTGGCAGTGTGAACTCGGTGGCTGAGTCGGAAGGTTCGGTCATCTTACGACAGGCTGGACTGAGCTGCAGGAGATCCGTCTATCTGCCCCCGAACTCGATCAGTGGCTTCGCGAGGGCAAGTCAGGCCGAGCCTGACGCACCGACCCAGTGCTCGAAAGCATCACCTCCCAGCGGGACGCCCGCCCAGCCGCGGGCCGCCATGGCGAACGACAAAACGCCGCCGCCGCCCCAGACGGGTCGCGCGACACCGTTCGACCCGAATGCGCTGTTGCAGGCCCTCGGGGTGGAGCCGGGTCAGGCGACGAAACGCTGGGACAGCAGGAGCTGCTGCTGCAAGGTGATGCTCGCCATCGTCTGCCTGCCTAGCTTTCCCGTCTCTGCTGTCTGATCTGCTGCATTGCCTGCTTTTGCCGACTGCACGGCGAAGAAGCGCGCCGCGGCAACGGCCGGGACGGCGGAGCGTCGGCGCGCGGAGGAGGGCAACGGCCGGCCCGGGGGAGAGACGGAGCTCGGCAGAGGCAGCTGGGGTGGCGCCGGAAGAGAGGCTGGAGGAGGCCGGTGGTGCCTGAGCTGTCGATGGTGCTGGCAGAGGTGTTGGGCTGGCTGGTGAACAAGCCGGAGGCGTTCCAGCAGCGATCATGCCGGGCCTCTGGAGCCAAACGTGTCCCTGACACGCAGCGCCACCGCCGAGAGGGAATGATGCTCAGTGGTGGTGATGTGGATGAAGATGATATTAGGGGAGTCACAACGATGGAGCGGGGTGGGGGGGGAGGTGGGAGCTAGTCAGAATGGCAGCAAATGGGCGTCTGGGCCGACTGTATGTTGAGATGTTCAGATCACCGAAGAGATCACTGGCTCGCCTAAATAGATAGAGAGTCGTGCACGCAGCGAGGGTACTTGATGCGATTGTCATTGTCGTTGCAGTTAAGATTGTAGAATGTGACTGCGGAACGCCCAAATACTGGTCACTAAATCAGCCTAGGATAATTGTGTATAACCTGTCAGCATTAATTCTGAGCCGCTTGTGGTTCAATACATGCTGGTTGCAGTCCGTTGTAATTGTTATGGAACGTTCAAAGCTGCCTGCTATTTATTTGCGTGATCATAATCGTAATGCTTGTCAGGAAACTGTGTGTGGGAGTGCAAGGAAGTCTCCCGTGAGTCTCCCTTACGAGAGGCTCACGCGGCCGGCACGCTCCTTTCGGATGCCATGATGTTGTTGGCCAGTACGCACCCTGCACATGACGCCCAAAATACAACTTTAAGTCATCGGCCTATATGTATATGATGCTATATGCTGTCATTTGTAGGGGCACTGTATTCACACGTGTGTGCGTATTTTTCGTCGTCATTTTTCGAGTTATCATCTGTGAGAAATGGGAGCCAACATAGGCATTGCTGATAATGCTCCCACAGTGTTACATTCGACAGGGCAGCAATGGCATACCCAAGCTATCTACCAGGCAGGACGTTCGGACTTCATGCCTGTGAATTTCAAACATAGAACAAATATGATTTTGCGCACGTCCTTGGTTTTGGAGCGAAACGACCACATATATAGCAGCACAAGCCAGGGTCTTTCACCCAAATACGCAGCATCGCCGCGGCACGAAGGCCTGCCTCTAATTACACTGGTATACAGCACCCTGGCACTGGAGGCCCACCGAGAAAAAAGCGCTTATTAGTGGAAAGAATTGCTGCCAGGAGACGCACGTTTCTTGCTTGAACAGTAGGGTGTGTTATCGAGGGGGTGAATCTCTTGGAATCAGCTGAGACAATGTTTCTCCTTGGCACACGGATTGATGATAAATTTTGAGGTCTGTCGCATCGCACCAATGTTGATATTCGTGAGGCAGAAGCAGTTTTTCTTTGATAGGCCAAGAGAGCCGTATTCGATACTAGCGCCACCTATTTTACGCACTGAGATCATCCTCCAACAAGCTTCAAAGCTGCCACTTTCCATACTTCTGGTAGTTGTTGGATTAAGTATGGAATATATATCATGGAGAGCACCAGCAAAATATTGCCAAACAGCTTATAAGCTGACTTTTTAGTAAAAATAATAATTTTTGGTAAGACCCGAAGCTGTAAAGTTATGAAAATACTCCAGCAGACCGGGCTAGGTCCAAGTACGTTAATGCTAACGCATCTTTGTGATGTTGATTTGCAATTTATGTGCTTTCTGCGTGGAAGATATGGTTTTACTACATTAGTCTTGCTGGTACTAAAGCATTTCTTTCGAACAATTACTTGCATGAGCATGCCGAAGGCTATACGTTCGCGCAGTAATTATTTTGTGATAGGCCACTCGGTTCTTCCGTTCCACCAACAACTGCCGACTTCGGGAAAGCATTGAGCTACATCAGGTGGCTCGAAGAGGAATCTCACTAACGCCATCTTCAAGACCGCGACGGTAGAAATCAGGGTACTGTGGACCAACGAAGCGATACCTGTTCATGGTCTAAAATACGTGACAAAGCTGATCGAGAGCGATTGATATCATCCCAACAGAGCTCTCAGAAGAGATCCAAAGAAGAAAGAGAGTGACACCAGCAACGCGCCCACCACGAAATTCAACAAGCTCCTTGATGTCGCGAAATGTAAGTACAAGCCTCAGCGCAGCTTTCCATGCCCCAGTGCCCTCGCACAGTGTATCAGGAGGAGGTTACCATGAAGGACCAGCGCAGGCACCGGAAGCTTACCCTGGGGTCATATGACCGGGATACGGCTATGGCTAGGGAGGCTCGCGAGATGCGGAGGATGACCAGGCAACTCCAGGGGCGTCGTGGCTCGACCGCAAGTGAGGCGGGTCTGCTGCTGAACCTGAATCGCCCTCCCCGCCGACTGCTGGACCGAAGCCGCCTGCTGAGCCAGCGCTGGCTGCTAGTGCTGACCCCGAGCCTGCTCCGCGACCAAGTGGTCTCAGCGCTGGCTGAGTCAGTCGAGAGCACGGATTCTTACACGGTTCCGTACATGGTAGAAGGCGGCGACGACGCGAGTGTTCGTTCCGGTTGAGACCACTGTCACTGTATATTATAACGTCAATGATCTGACTAACACCTCTCAGGTAGTTGGCAGCTACGGTGGCTCGAACAGGGACCGCTGCTGCTATCATCAACGCCTTTCAACAAGGCAGCAGAGATGGACCGGCTACTTGAAATCAAATATCGTAGATCCCAAGAAGATCTGCTTCGCAAGAGACAGAACGAAAAAGGAAACGGTTCATTAAAATTTTGAAGCAATCCACGAGTCAGGTTTGACCATCCTCTACTCCGACGGACGCGAAGGCAGGAGCTACATGAGCCACACGGACCCAGACGAATGCTGTCGAAAAACGTGTGGCTGCCATCACTGAGCCAGGCAGTTGCTACGTGACTCATTTCGCGTTCGAGTTCGGCCGCGCCCTGCACTTGTTCAACGAGCTACACTCCGTGAGCCCGCAGTGCGACGGTCACATCAATGTGCTCAGCTGCGGTGGCACAGCCCTCAACACCGCAACGATAGGCGACGTGTTCCGGCTGTTTGAGGTGCACGCCGAGTCACCCGTACACTGGTTCATCTGCCAGCTGCACGACAATGAGCTGAGCCTCAACCATCTGCTGCCGAGCTTGGACGGCACGACCACGGGATCAATTTTTTTTTTTTGACCCATCGGCAAGATCTGTGCCGGAGAGGCCTGGGAGAGGAACGTTGTGGCATCCAAGCCTTGGTCGGGGCACGTGCCAAACCTGCCGATCGACCTGATTCAGCAGCTGAGCACCGACCAGCAGCTGCTGTACACTAATGGCCTCTGGCGTTCAAAACGGCACTGTCCGAAACGTGGCAGCCCAGCGGCGAATTGGACCATCGAACCGTGTTAGGTAATTATGAAGACGCATTATCCTCGACTTTATAGCAATGAGTGTTTAAAGTTCATGAAGCATCAAGTGATATTTTATGTGCTCACTGTTGAGCATTTACTTATTGTCATACCTTGTGCCGCAGTATGTCGCATCATTTGATGATTGGTTCATACTTACTAGCATATTTGTTGATATGTATTCCGTCAAATTTAAGGGCTCTGGGTGTCGGCATAATTACATACACTAGAGGGGCGCAATAATTGTTGCATGAGCTAAGGATAAGTTCGCAGCGAACTGTTCTAATATATTCGCTTCTGTTTTTTTCAGATGGTTGGCACTGGCCGCTCGTCTGCTCCTAGTTCGCTCTCAAGGACCTCGTCCAGTGCGTTGTCGGCCAGTATGTGTCGGTATGGTCCGCCATCCGGAAAACAGCGGCTGCGACTTTGGCTTACGCAACTTGTTCCGGAGTATCGCTCTGCTCCGCGACCTGCCGCAGCACGCATAAGCCACAGCGCAGCCAAGTCCTCCAGTGTAGCGGGTATGGGGTCCGTCCGGAACAGCTGCTGCTGGACATGGTGTGGGATGAGAAAGGCATGGTCCGCGAACAGGCGGTTCCGATCGTCGCGCCGCACGTGAGAAGCAAACCGAGCGTTTCCTTCAGCCCAGCGTCTTCGCCATCTCAGTGGTAAACTTCGAGGCCGTGAGGTACACCGAACTGATTCCCTGGCACGGACCAGTCACACAGCCTCCACTGGGACCTCACCCACTGCGAGCTGCGGAGCAAAGTGCAGGCACCGCTGGCCATCTTGCCCTGTCTGGTCCACACTAGGAGTGCGATGCAGCGCCGCACTGCCGAGGACGTCTTCGGCTGGAGCTGGAGCTTCGGCAAGATGTGGATTCCAGCTGCGAAGGTACTTCTGCTACCGTGCGATCTCTCCCAACACGCGTTTTGGGTTTCCAGTCTATGAGCAATTGCTGTTTGGGCCGGTACATCGAATACACAAGGCTCCGGCAACGAGCAAAATGTGCATGGGGTCACCCTACCTTCCCCCTCCCCCTCTACGTCCGCTGGTACAGGCTGCAGAACTTGCTGTATGTATTAAGTTGCACACCAGACAACATATTGTGGGTCATATGCTATACATGGTTTTGTTTGCATCACGTGAGTCGCCTTAAGAGAAGTGAAAGTCTAAAGCAATGCTAACCAGCATACTTGTACAACGAGTTCATACTCAACAGCACATAAAGTTTCTACCAAGTGACAATTAATCGGGCAATGTCTGATCCGCATGTTAGACCTTAGACCGGGACATTCTCGTGAGACAGCATAACGAGCGCTCGGTAACATTGTTTCTATACGCAAAGGTATTTTGTGTCGCTTGCCGCCCAAGGCTTGGTGTTACCTACGGCGGCGGGCGCCGCCCAGCATGGGGTGACTGCAACGCCGAGCGTCTTGCCTTGCCAACGCCTTGCTCCGCCCCCCCCCCCCCCCCCCCCTCCCATGCCTGATAATAGCGAGGCAATTCTCTATACATGTAGCGCCTAGTCCCCATGCCAGGGTACCCAAGAAACTTGAGTCTACAACCCGACCCCACACCGCCTACACCCACCTGCGTATACAGAGCGCATTAGTAGCGAAGTTGGGAAACATAAAGTCCTTCACTTAAACAAAAGCTTCCTGAAATATTTTCAGTAAGTTTCACCTGATATGGTAGCGCGTCTTATGACGCGTGACCTGGCGCAAAGGTTTGTAAATAAGCGCGCAAGGCAAGCATGCCTGTACATCGCGCGTCTGGGAAACCAGAGGTACGAGGTTCGATTCCCCGCGGTGCCCGCCATTCCTGCCAGGGTGAGGGGCAAGCGACGTCATATAGCCTCAGCAGCTGAGTGTCTCGTGAAGTCCCAATAACACACTCTCGCCTGTACATCGCACAGGGTTCGATTCCCCGCGGTGCCCGCCCTTCCTGCCAGGGTGAGAGGCAGGCGACGCCATATAGCCTCAGCAGCTGAGTGTGTCGTAAAGCCGCTAAGACACACACACCCTGTACATCGCCTTGATCTGTGCGTTCTTTGGTCTTGGACCTGTGCTGTGCAAGCCCCGCGAAAACTGGTTTGCATGTGAATCGTCCAGTGACAGTGAATGTGACAGTGATTCATTAATTATATTTTTGTTGGGACAGAAAGGCAAATACTTATGCTGCAGACAGGCCTCCTCACCCCAGTGTGCATGTATCATTACTTATAGACAGATTTAGAATAGTCTTGACCTAGAGCGTAAGCCTGGTGCCATCACCACGTGTAAATTATTATGTCAACCAATTAGAGCTTACTCTTGAGACCCAAATCTTTACCAGCCTGCAGAGAAGCTCAATGTGTGGCTGAATTGGAAGCATTTGGCCTGGGTAACTGTGCCACTCAAACACACACTCCTTCATTTTCAGGTAACAATCTGACCCTCTGACTGCCTGTTTCTAGCTAAACACTAACAAGCCAACAGCCAAGGTTTCTTTCAAGAGAGAAAACATTAATCTATCCACCTACTTCATTGTGATGTGTGAGGTGAGTACCAACTGTCCTGAAGATAGTAACATGAGGTATTATATCACTTGGATATTGCTAGGTGTGTTAACTTATTGCTGCATAATATCCTTTTTTGGCACTTTGTATTTGATAGTACAGGCAGGTGCAAGATTTTACTATTTTCTTTGCTTGTCACAGAATAATAATATCACAGAATATATATATATATATATATATATATATATATATATATATATATATATATATATATATGCTATTTGCCATGCTTAACTCAAATTTGTTTTCAAATCTGCCTTGACATTAATTATGGTAATCAACAATACTCTGCTTTATCACCTGGAGATTTGTGTCCTTCACCAATGAGTTGTTCTGTTATGGACAAACCTGAAATAGATAAACACATGCCAATGCTTTTCAGATGCTCTCTTCACTCCTCAGACCTTCTGTATTTAGGATGTCAGCTGGTATGTGTCCACTTTCCATCTGTCCTGTGAGGGCATCACCAGCCATAACAGTCAGAAGGTATGTTTGTTCTGTATTTGTTCATATTTTTATATATTATATATATATATATATTATATATATATATATATATATATTATATATATATGGCACCTCCAGAACTCACATTTGTGGGGAAAGCAGTGGAATGTAAAGGATAAATAATGCTCTGGATAGGAGGGGGTAAAATATGCCTAGTGGGACTGCCAAAGCAATAGGATCATTGCTGCTTCCATGGTGCCGCCCAAGGTCTCAAATGGCCATGACCCTCCCTGGTATTGATCATCTGCAGGATGTGATGCCTGGGGTCAGGCATTGGTGAGCTGTTCATCAAGGAGACATGATGTAATTCAGTTGGGAGAGTGTGCATCCATTGACCACATGCACAATGCCATGAGGCTCAATCTTTGCCCTCAGCCAAGAGTCTTGCTGTTTCCCAGAGTGGTTGGTGCTAGAGATGTCAAACCTAAACCTGTTTGGATGTTGACTGTGCTGTTGAGTGCCATGGATTGTTGAGATTATGGTCATACCTCAACCTTAAGTGGATGTCAAAATGTGGGGAACAGCTTTAGGCCCTGAACCTGCATTGCAAATTCCTGCACCAGATGAACATGAGAGCCTTTCAACCATGAAAGCCTTTCAAGCCCAAGGGAATTCATAAGATGACAGTGCCTTGCTGCAAGGTTGAGAGGAGCTATAAATCTGCCTGCCTGGTCATGGACCCTGAGGGTTTTTTGAATGATCTCTTCTGATAACTCTTCAACCCTGTCAGTGGAAGATCATCTGGAACTGGATTCTGGAAAATCACCATGGAACAATGCCAAAATCTGTGGCACTGGTTTTTGCCTCCCCCTCGCGTATATTGCGAATCCTCACACGGGATAAATTTTAAAAGCTGTCGGACCGTGATAACTTTGGTCCATATGCCGGAAATATAAATATTAGAAATGACGTAGAGTTTAGGCTTTGTTTTGTGTCGTTTCCTTTCATTTCGGTTTTGGCATTCCAGTACAATATATCCTTGGCACACAGTCTGTCGTATGGACCAGTGCGACGATTGGCAACACATGTAGGAGCGTGCCTCGATCTGGACGCTTCCCCAAGGCCGCGGTATCGAGAGAATAGGCCGCATTTCCGACATCTTGAGATGTCGAAAATGCGGCCTAGATCGTCTACGTGTGCCTTGTGCTTGCTGTGCTCAGATGTGCTTTCGTCTCCACACAGTGCAGCAGTGCACATAACGTTGAACAGTCGACACGTCAGTATCCCCAATGTGAAAGTTCCCTCGAAATTATCGTACGACGTAAATGTTTTGAGGATTCGGTTCGAAGTGATTGAAGGGAGCAGGCGTAGGCAGATCCAGTGATTGTGGAAGACATCAGGTTTTCATATCAGATAGTGCAGTAATTCGGAAAAGATCATGTCGGAAATGTCGGTGCCCCAGGTCTTGGTCTGACCAAGATTTGAAGGTCATACAGTTACCCGCAGTGGTGACACATTTTGAGGGTGTGCTCATTTCAGTCTAATTTTTCTTAAATATAACCCTCCAAAGCCGATCGTCGGAGATGCCGCCGTTCAAGCGTGATCCTTCAAAGTCGGCCGTCGCAGGTGCCGTCGCAATGGTCGTCGCTGATGCCGCTGAGTGTCCGGACAATGTGCCGGTGGCTCACAGCTGAAGTGCTGATGGGACTCCTTGCATGTGGGAGGGAACTTCGTTAATAAATTGGGATCGTAGCGGCCAAAAGGAAAGTTGGTCCAAGGTTCCAGCGCGGGGATAGGGGGGGGGGGGGGGGTGAGGAAGGGGGACAGTGATCTTCGCGCACTGACAACGTTTCTGCCAGGACCCTCGTCGACGACGCCACGGCATTAAGAATGCTTTCAAGACCTGTTTGTCAGCCAGTTTTGATCGGTTAAAACCGGCCGGCGGAAGCTATTTCAGCTAGCTGTAGCCAGCCCAGCTGGCTGCTTAAAAAGCAAAACAAAACATGGAATGGAAGCATATCAAACCATCGCTTTTTTCCTTTACCTTGTTTGATTTGCAACTATAGCCTAGCTGGCGCTTCAGGATCACAGCCACGCTGGCGATTTGTGTTCGCCTCGTATCTGCTGTTGGGATGCCGACGGTGTGGCTCGGGCCTCGGCAGATGTGTGCAGCTCGGGAGAGGCCTGGGCGAGTCCGAGGGGCGCCGACCAGTGACGCGGGTCCAGAAGTACGTGTTCGGCCGCTACATGCAGTACCTGCACAAGTTCCAGCAGGTGCTGGAGAGCGAGTTCCCCGCCGCCTTCCGTCTCTACCGCGTGTTCACCGTCGGCGTCAGGGACTTCGTGCGGGACGCCAAGTCGTTCGCGCTATTGGCGCGTAAGGTGAGTGCTAAACGCAGCGCACTGTCGTGCGGCGCTGGCTGGGTTGCTCTGTCACGTTGTCTTGTCACGCAAGGTTCGTTTCATATGCGAAAACAGTCAGTGCTCCGCCGCGACGCAACCCAGGTCACTGTGCATAGGTTGGCGATCAGAACCGTGGCCACGTTTACAGCGGTGTTCCGCTTGACACAGGCTTGAGACCAGCCGGCCCACATGGCTGGTTGGCGGCCGTGTGTGCCCCGTGGTCAGCGCGGCCTGGTCTTCGGCGGCTTCCTCCTGGGGTTGCTCACGTGGGCCAATGCCGTGCGTCTTCACTCTCGCCCTGATTCGCCATTTTTCTTAACGCGGACTTTAAGGTGGGGGCCGATGCGGCCCTCCTGTCGTTTCAAAGCTACGAAAGATGGAACTTTTTAAAACTCTGGTGAATTGATCTGAACGAAATCTTGCGGCTTAGAATAAGATTATATAGTTAGGTCAATGACTGACTCCATTATGCCGGATGAAATGTCATATTTTCCTGAACGTCGAACATTTTTGCTTTGCTTGCTCATATGTACAAGATAATGTCTAATAGCGACACAAAACCTAAACAGCCGTGTTATTCGTTCAGTTACGGGTATCATGATGTATTTTTCGGCGTGTGTTTTTACCATATATTGATGATTAATGGCTCCGCTAATGTAACAATGTCGGCCGCCACGCGCGTTCCGCGGCATCATCGGTTGCCGCCCGCCGCCCGCGCCGGCCGTAGATCGCCGTTCAGTACTCATCAAAAACCGCCGCTGCTTCGAAATCAGAGATGTCAGGGGCGCGCTTTTGGTGTCAAAACATGTGCAACTGATATTCCACGGGTTACTGAAATTTTAGGCGCGATTGCCTGATATTCCGGAGAGGCATCCCCAGAAAACCTAAGGAGGGGAGAGAGGGGGACCCCCCTCCCCATCGACCCCCCTTCTATCAGGGCGAGGGTTAAATAACACAGCCATGTGTCTTCTGCACGCCCATCCACGGTTCAGAAGACGATTGCCATACTTACGAAGCAGGACGGCTATGGCGTGATGTGGCGTCAGTCGTGAGCAGTGACGTGCTTTACCCCCGCTACTGCCAGTCTGGTGCCCCACGCCAGCGTGCCCACCAAATCCGTCCCGGGACTGCTGACCAGCACCTCGTCAGACGTGCACCACGACTCGATAGCTCGCCCCGCCAGACCTGTCTGGTGACATGCCCTCATCGCCAATCCCTGGTATCGACCAGAGGCCTGCCGGCCCGATCTGTCTGATGATCCGCTCTCCTCCCCGACCCTCGGCGTCCGCCTGAGCCCCCTCCCCGTCGCCGGGTCTCACCAGACGCGGTCTCCGCAGGTCCACAGCACCGGGCTCGGCAGTCTGAGCCGGCGTGAGCTGGAGCTGTACTTCCGCACGCCGCGTGACATGCGCGCCGTGGCGCCCGTGCTGCTGGTGTCGGCCTTGCCGCTGGCACAGAACGTCGTCTTCCCCCTGGCGTGAGTGGCTTGAATGACGGCTGGTGCGCCGCTGGTGGCGGAGCCGCTGGCTGTCGGCGCTCGGGGGACACACACGCTCGGTTGTCGGCGCTCGGGGGACACACTCACTCGGCTGTCAGCGCTCGGGGGGACACCCTCGGCTATCAGCGTTCGGATGACACACTCGCTCGGCTGTCATCGCTCACACGAGCAGCTGACTCGTGCGTGTCCGCTACCATCAGGTACCTGTTCCCCCGCCAGCTGCTGTCGCGCCACTTTTGGTCTCTGCAGCAGCGCGCCGAGTTTGCATTGCACGAGCACAAGAGGCGGCTGCTCTACATGCGGCCCGTGCTCAGGCATCTACAGGCAAGGTTTGGAAACTCGGATAAAGCTCGTCACTTCGCGGTGACGTTGGGGCAGATCAGGGGCCAACACAGTGGGTTTGTGGTAACAGCTTTGGGGTGTCGGTGCCTACCGCATCACTTGAACAACAGCGGACGCTGACTTCAAGTGCGTGGGTCAGTCGCCTGATGTCTCTCGACTGCAACCACGCACCTGGGACCGGGCTGCACAGCCGAGCATTGGCGCCAGATGGATCGATATTCACATGGCGCAGTTCACCCTTGTGTGGCTCGCGGTCAGCTGGTATCCATGACGTTATCGAGGCCCGGGAATCTGAGATTTCAAGCATGATCCAGTAAGCTAACTGTTGGATGCAGATTATGTGTAGCTGACCAGGGTGTTGGATCTGTGGCCGTAATTGTGACATTACGTATACACACCTGTGGGTTTGTATGGGCTTTTGAGAATTGCTGACACCTTGAGAATAAACCAGGGACGGGCTGTTTCCATCACGTATACTAAATTGATATACGTATACTAAGCCAAATGCGTTGAGACGAAGGTGGGCTTTCCTAAGCTATTTAATGCTGACGATCACTGTTCAGCGCGCCGCTGCTGCTGGCCGCCGCCGTCGGCAGCGGGCGGCGGGGGCGGCTCGTGGCGCCCTGGCCGGCCGTCACCCGAGCGTCGCGCCGCCGCAGGTGGCGGCTGGTGCCGGCCGGCGAGACGCGCCGCTCGCTGGCGCGCGTGCTCTCGCTGCTGGGCTCGGGCCTGCACCCGGCGCCGGCCGACGTGCTGGCGCTGCGGCCGGCCTTCGACGGCGGCCCGTTCAGTCTGGAGCGACTCAGCGCCGTCCAGGTGGTGAGTGGCGCACGCCGGCCTTCGACGGCGGCCCGTTCAGTCTGGAGCGACTCAGCGCCGTCCAGGTGGTGAGTGGCGCACGCCGGCCTTCGACGGCGGCCCGTTCAGTCTGGAGCGACTCAGCGCCGTCCAGGTGGTGAGTGGCGCACGCCGGCCTTCGACGGCGGCCCGTTCAGTCTGGAGCGACTCAGCGCCGTCCAGGTGGTGAGTGGCGCACGCCGGCCGCGGCGGCCAGGGGGAGCAGGGCCGGGTCACGGGAGCGGGCAGGCACTGGACAGGGGAGAGGAGGGCCGGGTCACGGGGGCGAAGGGACACTGGGCAAGGGGGAAGGCAGGAGACGTCGCTGTGCCAGGTCAGGGATGCCGGGTGTTTTCATGGGTAGTGAGTTTTGTTTTGTCTGGAATGCCGTAGTCATCATTCCTCTGGACAGAAGCGGGGACAAAGCATGTCACCTTGACCAGCCCGGGGGCACTGAGTGAGCCGTAAAGAGCTGGGTCGGCCATGTTCAGCGTTAGTTGCAGTCTCCCATGCGCACCTCTGCGCCGAAGTCTAGCATTTGTAGAGTACGAGGCCTGGCCGGCGCATCGAGCCTAATCCTCAGCTACTGCGCCGCTCTTGCAGCGACGTCTGCTGAAGCTGCACGGCCTCAGTGTGCTCACCCTCCGGCGACGGCGCTCGCTGCGCGAACATGGCGAGCTGCTGCGGCATATGGACGCCTGCCATGGCGAGGGAGGGTGTCACCGACATGTCCCTGGAGGAGCTCTACTACGTGAGTCGCCACTGACAGAGGTCCAACAGAGAATGCGCTTTCTGGGGGCCTACGGGATGTGCGCCGCTCTGGTCACACTCATGGGCTGCTCAATATTATACGAAGAAGGCCTTCTCCAGATTCCCTTGCTGCTGTGGGGAATGGCAACGGCATTCTTTGAAAAATGTTCCCCGCTTCTGGGTGCGCCACACGCCCGGACGCAGTCATTGCGCCTGACACCGTCACTATTGGCTTGTCGGCACCCAGTGAAGTCAGGGTGGTCGCCGGCTTTCAGGTCATCCGCCATCCGCCATACATGCAGTCCACCCCAGCGGCGTTGTCTGGCCAATACTGGGATGATATCTGATCGGAAGCTCACTCACGCGAGTGAAACACCGTCCACTGACGCCGCACGGCTCGCGTCATATCCCTTCACGTTCAGATCTCACCAGGTGGTCCCACGCATAGTGGCCCTCGGTCCCGTATAGCCGGTTGTGTGACTGCGACTGATGTTCCGCCGCACGCTGACGTAACGCACCATGACTTGTTGTGACCTGGCGTGACCTGCCGTGACCTGCCGTGACTTTCCATGATCCTTCGCAATGTGCCGTGACCTGTTGTGACCTGTCGTGACCTGATGTGACCTGGCATGACCAGCCGTGACTTGCCGTGACCTTCGGTGACCTGGCGTGGCCTGCCGTGCCGGGCAGGCGTGCTTCCTGCGCGGCCTGAATCCGCAGAATCTGCCGCGCGATCAGATGGTGTCGTGGCTGAGCCAGTGGGCACTCGTGTCTGGCCAGATGGAGCCGGGCGCCGCCTCGCTGCTGCTCCACTGTCCGCTGCTGCTCGGCTACAACCAGCCGACCAACTGGGCGCTCAGGCACTGAATACGGTAACGGCTGTAACCAACCGGCGGCGACCAGCTCGCTGGCGGCACGCTGGCTGATGGCCGATGCCTCGGAACGCGCCGATTCTGGACGCGGTGGAATCCTTTGGACGATGGCTGGTAAAGGGCCCTGATCACCCCTTTCGTTCAAATTATGCGACTAAGCGCAAAACTTGGGCCGCATTTAAGGGAGGGTGGGGGAGGGCAGCGGAAACACTTTCCCCTCTCCCTAATTGAACTTTCACATGTATGCCTGTGAATAGATGCTGAAAAAATGAGGTAGCTACTACGTGGATTGAAAACACGCGATGCTACCATGCGCAGTGCCAGAAATTTCGTACGTCAAAATGTGTTCTTCGGTGCAGTGGAACATTTTGAGTTGTTCCTTTCTATGATGAAATCCTGCGTGTGTCCCTGCGCAAAACGGACCGTCGTTGTGAATCCATGTGCTTTCTCTTGGTGTTCTAAATAGAGGAGCAAATCTTTGTGCAGATATGAACACATTTCGACCATTGCTTGATCTGAAACAATCGATAAATGTTGCCTTAGTTACTGAAGCACAGAAACACACATGGATGCCTATTTTATTAGGATTTAAGCAGAACCTGCGAATATTTTGACACACATGGCGTAAATGTGTGGACACCTCTCTGATTTGACTGTTGATGTGTTTGTCTGCTACTGGAGATAAGTATCCAGAGATGTCGCCCGGATATGGAACTGTTGTTGAGTTGTTGAAGACCAATGGTGATCATGAATATTGGCATAAGCTGAAAGTCTTTTTTTAAAGTCTGGCCGGAGCATAATGACATCGAAAGCGTATAATTCATTTTATGCTCATGCTTTCATCAGTCATTTTTCTCACGGAGCTCAGTGCAGTTGATCTATTGCTGTTCTACGTACTGATGCAGTGTTGCGTGTTGTCGCGAGTGGAATATGATTCGTTTGTCGGACAGGTTTCGTAGCTGCTTGCTACATCGCATGGGACCGCAGTCTCCTCTGGTATCACCACCATGGAGCTATGGAGCCGTGGCCAGGGCGCGCAGAGCCTCCTCCTGTGTACCGAGACCCACTGGGTCTGGAAAGCAGCTGCCTTTCGTGTGCCTGGCCGGAGATCTCACGGAGTCATCTGAACGCTGCCACCCAACTTTGATGCGTGCAGAGCGCGTTTGTAGCGGCGCCTGCCTTCGCGAAGCAGTACTCTCTCTCGGGGGAGATGGCTCAGCGAGGAGAAGCCCGACTGGAGAAGCGCCGCCCGGCCGCTCGCTCCCGTTGGGCAGCGTGACAGTGCAATCTCGGGGACCCATCCGGCAGAGACGCGTGGCTCGTGATATCTCAGGGACATTATCAGTCGCACCGGACGCCGACCGCGTGATGCGAGAGGCTCATCTGCGGGGCCCGACGGTCGGGCTCTGGCACCGTGGGCACCACGGCTGGTCTGTAGGGCCTGACAGTCGGGCGCTGGCACTGTGGGCACCACGGCTGGTCTGTAGGGCCCGACAGTCGGGCGCTGGCACTGTGGGCGCCACGGCTGGCCTGTAGGGCCCGACAGTCTGGCGCTGGCACTGTGGGCGCCACGGCTGGCCTGTAGGGCCTGGCAGTCGGGCGCTGGCACTGTGGGCACCACGGCTGGTCTGTAGGGCCCGACAGTCGGGCGCTGGCACTGTGGGCGCCACGGCTGGCCTGTAGGGCCCGACAGTCTGGCGCTGGCACTGTGGGCACGACGACTGGTCTGTAGGGCCCGACAGTCGGGCGCTGGCACTGTGGGCACGACGGCTGGTCTGTAGGGCCCGACAGTCGGGCGCTGGCACTGTGGGCACGACGGCTGGTCTGTAGGGCCCGACAGTCGGGCGCTGGCACTGTGGGCACGACGGCTGGTCTGTAGGGCCCGACAGTCGGGCGCTGGCACTGTGGGCGCCACGGCTGGCCGTAGCCGTGCGCCACCATGTCCCTGAGCTGCATGACGGGCTGTGCCGGTGTGCGTGTGTGTTTGCGTGCGTGCGTGCTTGCATGCGCGTGTGACATGCGTTTTGCAGTGAGTCGTGCCGTGTCGGACGACGGTCGGCACCGCGTCGCAGTCATGACTCCTGTGAACTTGGAGCTGTCGTATCGGAAACGATGCTGAGGTCTACATGAACTAGTCGTTTTGAGGCAATGATTGCATTGCTGGGATCTGTCTGATTGTTACCGCAGTTGTCATACTGCCTGCGCGCACACCGCTCGTGGAACGCTCACTGTGTGAGGAAGAGGGAGAGAGAGAGAGAGAAACAGCGGGTCAGTCGGCAGTGTGGCACGTCCCCAAATACAATGTGCTAATGAACGGCCGCGTGGCACTGAGCCCGGCCCAGTGAGCCCGGCCCAGTGGGAGACTGCGAGCACAGCCGGTGAGAGAGTGATGAGAGCAGAGACTAACAGCGAGACCAATGGGCCGGGCGCACTTGAAGCGCCCTTCGGCAAGGCCGTGGCAGGCAGTACGGTATCTTCATCCGAGCAGGCCTTTCATAGTGCATCGCGGCAGTGACACTCTGCTAGCCGGCCAGGGCGCAGCCTCTCGCTCAGTCTCGTCTCGAAACTCGTGTCACAGAGCCGTGCTGCGCTTCACCTCTCGGCGGCCGTGTATTGCAGCCGCGCCGCGCTACAGCCGGGTGAGCGATCCCGTCAGCAGCTCGTCCACGCGCCGCTTGTCACGCAGGTGCCGCTCACGCAGCCGCTGAATCGCCTCTGCCTGGCACGCCAGCTCGTCGACGCGGCCTCGGCGGTCGGCGTCGCGTGGTGAGCCAGTCAGCGAGTCGGGCGAGAGGCCACGCAGCCGCGACCGCGAGGAGGCCCGCGGCGCGCGGCCGCCGCCCTGTGGCAGCCCAATGTCCACCACCAGCGGGTCTTTGTGCGCCACGCCCGCGTCGTGCGGCGTCGACTGCGTGCCCCGCGTCACCAGCGGCCGGCGCTGGGCGGCCTCCTCGCCGTGCGCGCTCGCGCCGCCGTCTGACCACTCCCGTGTGTCGTAGAACACGTCATCGACGGAGGGCCGGTGCGCGGCGCCGGCACGGTCGGGCCTGATGGTGGGGCCCGGCCCGACGCCGCGTGAGCAGCGGCGCGCCGGCCGACGACAGGCGGGCGCGCCGCGCGGCGGCGGGAACAGGCCGCGGCCGCGCGGTGAGGTCTCGTCGCGCCGCCGACCGAGCGAGACGACCGGCGGCCGGCCGGCCTCGGTCAGCGAGTCGGCCGAGTAGTCGCTCTCGCCGTCCGAGGCGGCGCTCAGCGTGGTGCGCGAGTCGTCGCGGCGCAGCTCGTCGCTGGTGGAGGCGCGCGCCGGCGCGGCGGCCACCAGACGCTCGGTCAGCGAGCGCAGCCGAGACAGCGAGCAGCTGACCCGCGCCTGGCCCGCAGACGCGGCGCCAGAGGGCGGCCGGCGCGGCCGCGGGCCGCCCGCCCGCTGCAGGCGCCGGCCGGCGGGGCTCGGACCGGGCCTCGGCTAGACCGGGCGCGGGCCACCGCGCCGCGCCGGACTGCAGCATCGCGGGAGCCTCGGCGATGCTGCCACCGAACCCAAGGCCCCGGCCGGACCGCGGGACTGTGGAAGTCTTCGTCACGCAGCCACCGGAGCGCCGGGTCGCGCCGGACCGACCAGCCGGCGGCGGCTTGGAGATCGGACATACGGCGCGCGTCGGGCTGCTGTCCGTTCCGGTTGCTGATTGGTTGTCGGCCGCCGCGTCGGGATTCGTGAAGCCGCTCTCTGCCAACAGCTGACGGATCTTGGACATCGGTGATACCTGAGAAGCACGTAGAAGGGTTTCGGGCCATCAGCCGGAATGAAATGGTCTATGGATCATTTCACATGCGGTTTTTTGACCGTTAAAAGATAAGAGAGCGAGAGAAAGAGTGAGAGAGAGAGAGAGAAGAGAGCGAGAGGGAGAGCGATAGGGAGAGAGAGAGCGAGAGAGCGAGAGAGAGAGAGAGCGAGAGAGAGAGAGAGAGAGCGAGAGAGCGAGAGCGAGAGCGAGAGAGAGAGAGCGAGAAGAGAGAGGAGAGAGAGAGAGAGAGAGAGAGAGAGAGAGAGAGAGAGAGAGAGAGATAGAGAGAGAGAGCGAAGAGAGCGAGAGAGAGAGAGCGAGAGAGCGAGCGGGAGAGAGAGAGCGAGAGAGAGAGAGAGAGAGAGAGAGAGAGAGAGAGAGAGAGAGAGAGAGAGAGAGAGAGAGAGAGAGAGAGAGAGAGAGAGAGAGAGAGAGAGAGAGAGAGAGTGGATCGGACTGTTCTCGTCGCCGGCCGTACCTCCGGCGACGCTCGTCTCGCTGACGCTGACTGCGGCTTCACCTTGGGCTTCGGCACGGTCTTTGCGTACTTCACCATCTGTAATGGGAAACTCACATCATCGGCGTTAAGACTGCCTGATGTGACTGCTGTAGAACAGTGATGCTTTATGAATGATTGTGCGCTGCATAATGCATGGTCAGTTGTCGATTTTATGTATTTGTCAGCCTCACTTCATCACGTAGCGTTCGTGTGGTAATAATTTTCCGAGAAAGTTGTGCGTTCGCCGCGCTTTTAGCCTTTGCATTTCGCATGGGCTCCTCTGCAATGGCGCCGAGCCACCCCACCGGTCGAGATGAGTCCCACCCACCCTTGATACCCTGTACCGGTACCGGTGCCGACACCTGGCCGTGCCTGCACTCCGGTATCCAGAGGTCGCCGCACGCCCACCTTGTGGTGGGAGGACTGGCTGGCGGCTGGCGGCGGCTGCGAATACAGGTGCCCCTTCTGGCGCACTGTCGACCGGTTCTTCCGCGCCACCTGCTCGGCGTACGCCTGCTGCCGTCGCACCTTGTCTTGCTGGAACGCGCGGCAAAACAGGGCGTGCGTTGGACGGGTGCGGTGGCGTTATCGAAAAGAGGACAGCGATGATGGTCAGCATTTTGGGCTGAAAATTGCGCGCATGCCGTGGGTTACTAGCCGCCTATTACTTTGTAGTGATGGAGAACTACCCCATCATGGGCATTCGAAATGGCAGGATCGCGTGGAGCCTAATTAAATGTAGAACAACTACTTGTGCGAGGTTTATAAGTAACGGTAACACTCCCTGCTTAAGCTCGTCCCATCCTGCAGCACGCTACCCTCCGGTCTGCAGTTGCTCTCCGTCCTCCTCGGCACCTTAACATGCGCTTGGGTGGGTCAAATTTGGGGTCAAATCGACCCCCGAAGGTTTTTCCAGAATGATTTCCGAACGGCGTGGCGCGTCCGCGTCAAACTTTGCTAGCTGTTGAAAACTGAAGAGCGGATCTTTTATGTAAAAATTAGATCTGCCTTGTTAGGTTGCTGACCTATGGTAGGTCAAAGTCAGAGGATGGCCGTCAGCGAAGGGCATTTCTAGGGAATCGTTCAGTGTGCTACAGAACGGTGTGTTAGACAAAGCGATACACGTCTGAGACAGCTTCTTCAGCAATAAACCAATTGAGCTTAACATTACAGCCAATTGCATTGACCTAGGGCCAGGGATAAAGGTCAGACTGAGGTCAAAACTCCTGCTTTTTTACGCGAGAACTTGGTGTATGAGGTAGGTTCTGGTGCTCATTTCGAATTGGTTAATAGTGGAGACCGCAACAGGCATAATCCATGGACTTTTTAAATGTCAGAATAGGTCAGTGACCTAAATTGGCTCGGGTCAACAATTTCTTTTCAGGAACACACCGCCTATCGTAATCTCTGGTACTTATTCGAATGACAAAATGGTCGTAGGTATTGTGTCGCCTTGACGTTGTAAAGGTCAAACAAGGACACTGACCTTCACTGAAGACCATTGCTATTTTGCTTGGAACAGTTGTCTAGCTTCACGGCGGTTGCGTGAGAACGTAATGGACACTTAAGGCACCAATCTAGAGTTTAACCCTATTTGGCTTCATTCAACCTCAAGGCTATGACGTAAGAACCTGAAATTTTGATGCGAGTTCACGCAAAGGCCAACCCACCCTGCGAATTTGGTGTTTCTAACTATCGTAGTTTGGAGTTCTCGGAGGGTCAAATTGGCCCCCACCGGAGCAAAGGGTATTCAATCGACCACCCGGGCGCGTGTTAACATCTGTTCTTCAGTTCCTCTTCGCCCTCACACAGGGCCCTGCCACGTTATCCTGCAGCGCCTCACCCTCTGGCGGACGGTGTGCGGGTCGGGTCCGAGCCGGCCGAGGCGGATGTAGTGGCGCGGGTAGGGCTTCAGGTTGGGCGTGTACTCGACGTGACGCGGCGGGACCTGTACTCGCTCGGGCGGCGCTCTGGCCACGCGCGGGCTTGGCATCTGTTCGCGAACGAGGCGTTAGCCCAGCGGGCCGGCTGCTTCCATGCCGGCCAAATGAGTGTTGACTAACAATTTTCGTTGCAACAAACCTTCAGGCATTTTCTGCAAGTTACAGCTGTCTTAGGCAATCTTCTAGCGGGAAGTATTTTGTTAGTGAACAGAGTGATTCAATTTCAAACGTATCAAGTGTTTTTCTAAAGTTTCCGCCTAATTTTGCTATCAATTCAAGCCATTCATTTTACTGTTTCCCTCGCAAACACCCGTCTCTACGCGTAGATTGCGAATTTTTCTGACCTGCAGGGAAAGAGATGATGTGTTATCCTCGAGAACAATCAGGTCGTTTCGATGGTCGGTGCTGCCATGATACTCGTGCTCGAGCAGGGAGGGCGCACTGGCGTCCAAAAGCTGAAATGCGACGGTCTCGTGACAGCATAATTACACAACTGCCGTAAAAGGCTCATTTCACCAACAATTGTCGTGGCCGGAGTAGTCAGGCTTGCACACTGCTGTACTATCAAATCAATGTATCGGATCTCTTAAAATACCTGTTTGCGACATTTTCTCATTCATTCTTATCACCAGTAGGCTGTGCGTTGCCACAATCTACTGAGGCTGTATTTTGGAATTTCATTTTAAGCATGCTGCAAACACATTAATATGATATCTTTCTGAGACAGTTTGCAACGGTACACATAGACGGTGGGGTGAGAAGGGACGAAATAGGTGAACTTCGTGTAAGCTCACGTCGTCTTGGTTTCGAAGGGTGCTAGCCCACACTGCTCTCAGGCTCTCACCAGGGCCCGGTTATCGTTGACGTCGATCAGCGATAGCTGCGAGAGCGGCAGCGGCAGCCGGGGCACGTCCAGCTGACAGTCGGAGCTGTCGTAGCTCAGGCGCGACTCATGAAACTCCTCTCGCCGGCCGGGCTTCGGTCGGCCCCCGGTCCGCACCGGGATACGGCTGGCACGGCAGCGCCGGCTGCCACCCGAGCTGGCCGCGGCCGGCGACGAGCGCGGGCTGCGCGGCGAGCTCGGCTCCTCATCGGTCGGCGGGGCCGAGCCGGTGGCTTCGGCTGCTCCGGCGGCTCCGACGGCTCCGGCGGCTCCGGCTCCCCCCGGCTCCGTCAGCCGGGGCGCCGCGCCACCCGTCTCAGTCCCGAGCCCAGCCCCGCCGGCGCGTCGCTCCAGGTGGAGCGAGTGATACGTTCTTGTGCGCCGGAACTCGCCGCGCCTGTTGAGCCGCACGAAGTCCTTCGTCGGCCGCTCCAGGGTGTGGTGCGAGTGGCGGCGCGAGGCGCACAGCGCCGGGGCGCCCGGTCCGGCCGGTCCGGCGGCGGTCCGGTCCGCCTCCGGCGCGGGACGGTCTGGAGGACACGTGGGTCCATCTCCGGGACGGTTTGGCGGGCTAGGTGCCCTTGTTGACGACGTGCTCCGCACAGATATGGGTATTTTGGAATGTTGCTTACACCTGGTGCGGCTCCTTGCAGCCCTTGCTTCCGATGTGATGGTCGGACATGGTAGTAAGGCGATGGTGCATTCCTCTGGACGTGTGTGAACTACTTCTCGGTCGTGGAATGCAAACTCACTTCTCTCGCAAAGCGATGGGCCGTCCGCAGCTGTTTCATCTACTCTTCCATCTGTAATGCTGTTTTTAGGACACAATGGGACATCATTTTTCGGACAAACGAATACAGTTGCTGAGGTTGATGCTTCAAGCTTCACATGCTCGCCATTTTGAAATATCGAATGTGAACTTGGTGAGCCATCAGAATCCACGAGACTTGAGGACAAAACGTGAACGAAACTCGGCGACGGGTCCTTGCTCTCATCCGTCTGGTTTAGGCTATCTGCTGTATTATCGCCTTTTACTCCATTCGTCTTCTCCAAGGAGTCGATAGAAACAGATGCTGGATGTTCGTCACTGACGTCATGTAGCAGTGCCGAGTGTTGATCATTCATGACATGCTAAAGTGTATTGTTGATTTTTTTGCCAAGATGCTATGAAACAGCCGCACTCGCGAAGGTGAGAGACCGGATGATAATGTAAACTACTTAAAACTAAACATTAAAACCTGAACCTACATAGGCATGACACATGACTCTTAATTTGTTTTTGCGGCAAATTTGCCTAGCAGAGTTGTGGTTTGCCACAACACGGGACATGCACTCACTGCTTCCTCCGCTTTTATGTATGCGTGAGTTGAGCCTAGGTCGTTTTGCTGTCGCAGTGCTCAGAATGTGGCCAAAGCAGACTTGCGAGCATTTGCTTCAGCTGAGATTCATTCGATTTACTTGTGATTTGCTTCACGCTACCATGTTGTCATAGACTAAGCAAGCAAATATTAATGAAATGCAATATTTCGTAAACGTTTTTGGTACAACCCGCGAGCATCAAGATTTTCCGAATCAAACTCATTCACGTTCAGTATAATCATTGAATCAGTCGATAAAATGCAGGCGGTATCGAGAGGCAGATTGACGCTAGGTTCGGGAGCGTTATCATGTAACGGAACAATGTAAGATGTGCTCATAAAATTTTGGTGGCTCGTGCGCTTTGTGTTTCAAGACTGGTATCGCGGGTATCAATTTTCAATCATGGTCATTTTGATTGTTTTTCGATTGCGTCATTTTTGTATTTCTGACGTTCAAGCTCAGACGGTACCGTGGGATTCGCAATTAGACACCTCAGAAAAGACGAAGCCATCGGTCATCTACAGGTTCTGGTTCTAATCCCAATTAGATTCAAACTTTTGTATTGCATTCACAGCGCAAAATGAGCTCGTTCAATCATAGGAGTTTCAGGCATCATATCTAAGCATGCCATCACATATCGTCGATATAATACAACACAAAGGGGCAACTGATAGCTGATACGCGTTAACCACATAGCCTGTTCATAGCCCTGTTCGCTCGGGATGTGTGTCCTTTTCAGAATCGGACGGTAAAAGTGATACGAATCTGCGTGCACATTCTTGAATTGCAAGAATGCAAACTCCCGGCATTGCAGTTTCCATATGCTGGACGGCGTCGGCTGCTGCTGCTAGCACTAGGTAGCAGCCTCAGGCGGGGGAAACCACTGCGCACCAAAAAGTAGGAATTTCGGATGCTTTATATATTCCTTGTTACGAAAAAGTGGTATTATTGGCCGTTTTTCACTCGCGCAGTTTCCATCTTGTTTCTTTGATCGGATTAGCAGTTACACTAACACGAACAGCAGATACTCCAAACATTGCGTAAAATGTTTGTCGTGTCGTCGCTGTTAATTTGTTTAGAGTATAACTCTGAAAATGTTACAGGTAAAGTATGCGAAGGGATTTACCTGCGAAACGTATTTATTAAGAACAAGAAGCACTCAAACATATTACTTTCCGCTACGCGTTCGTTTTTATCCTTGTGCCTATGAGCACCAAATGTCGACGGTGCGCGGCCCGTGCATTCTCCAGCGTCAGTCTCCGGCGTTATGGCGGCGTTATATGGTCACTTTGATGAAAAAGAGCAGTGTTATTATTCAGCTAAAACTAACACAGACACTAGAAAATGTTGACTGTCTTAGCAGGCTTCCAGACATGTCAAAGTTTGAGGCTATATTTCACGCTTGTATAGACGGTCCTCTCGCAGGTACTGCAAAGGT
The DNA here is from genome assembly GCF_011947565.3 of Pollicipes pollicipes. NCBI lineage: Eukaryota > Metazoa > Arthropoda > Thecostraca > Pollicipedomorpha > Pollicipedidae > Pollicipes > Pollicipes pollicipes. The sequence continues at coordinate 26,050,562 of NW_023596545.1, forward strand.
GGTGGATGTACGGAAAAATAGGGCTCCTTGCCTTTACAAGTGCCCATATTCCTAAGGAATTTATGGCACATTGTATCAATGCTAATCCTCGCGCAAACGCGACATGAACAAAACGGTTCCGTAAACTCACGACGACCTATCTTGGTATGATGCATCTCACGTTCCGTTTTGGTTCTGATTCTTCGAGCTAGACCAGCCGCACGTACGCATGGTAAATGACTACATTCTAGACGCTACGTTTCTTCTTGTTTTAGTGTTGCTACAAGGAGCATCATATCGCATTTCACGGCATCTCGAGACGCTCCGCTCTGGGTGGCTATCGTCGCCTCCACTAGTTTATCATAGCTTTACAGCGAATTAGCAGAACAACCCGTGGGCATTTCACGTTACATGAATATCTCACGGCCACACAGAGCAGAATCTCAATCGCATGCATTTCGTTTTAAGGGTGTCGTTTATTAATGATCAATCTCTTCACATTGGCCTTGGGCGTCGAAATGGACGAGGAATCTTTGCACATTCTGTGGGAGCGTGTTTCGCCCCTTCGAGCCCCGGAATGAAATTGGTTCCTTACCGCTTTCTGACCCCACAAGAGGCAAGTGCATCTAACCGTTTTACCTAGTTTTATCAGTTGATGTAGATGTTGACAGTCCTCGAGAAATGATCGACTAAACTATCGGACATTTTGGTCTTTGTCGTTTTATTCATAATGATAGTACTATTGTCTCTTGTCATAGTTCTCTACCATTTCTTCAATGTGTAGTGAGTCCAGATTATTTTTACTTTGCGACTCATAATCGTATGTCGCTAGACCAGCAGTGATGACTCGTGCCGGGGATTTCGAATGTTTTTTTTTCTCAATATGTTCTTGTTCCCATCGCAGCTGTTGCGCTCAGACGGCAAAATATGTACGGACAAGTGATGCTATCACGCGAGCAATATCTGCCCGGCAGAGCCTGGCGATAATGGTTAAGTGCTGTAAGAAGCTATGTACTAGTTCTTGTTACCTCGTCTGTATGTACTCCCCACTATAAATGATGATCAAATTGCTCACACACACTTGACTTTTGTTATGATCATTTCACCGCAGTCTCTTCGTGGTCGTGCCGAACATGAATATATTTGTTATTTATCACTGAATACTATGTTTCGACCACTTCCTTATTAAAACAGGGAAAACTTTATCACAGACAGCTGAGTACATGGTTCCAGCGCTTTTGAATCTTTCTGCCATCGCGTGACAAATGAAGCTTTGTGAGATACAAACTCAGTGAAACTCGAAATGTGCTTCGTGAGGCTTTGTGACGGCCGGGCGAGCTTAGTGATGTACGAAATATGCTTTGCTACGCAATAGTTAAGACAGTTATGTTTGGAGCCATGTCCTCAGCTGTCGTGGTAAGCTTTTACACCTTTTGAGAAACACCAGTGGGTGGATTATCACATCTTATTAAACGTAAAACTTCTCATTTTTTTAGACAGACATGAGAAGAACGCGGTCGAATTATTATAACCTAATTTGCGATAAATTGAGTATTGCCCGTCTTACATTGGCTGCATTCACTTTTTGACAGCGTAAATACAATACTCCTATGAAATCTTACTATATTCACGGCATATAGCGGAAAGATTAGTAGACAACCGCTTTAAATCTCCTGCAAGCCAGACCAAGGTCCGACATAGGCTCCGACTGACCACACCGCACAAGAATGGCAGAAACGGTCTCGCATCGCTGCGGGAAGTAGTTTCCCGGAGAAAAGATGCGACTTATTGACATGTGGGTCTCGTGACCAAGTTCGTCAAAGCGTCGGACCATCGAGTTGCGGCAAAACATGTGAGAAACGTGCGGGGAGTCGTCCTGCTTCATATAACTGCGTAATAAACAAAGCAGATGGCTTGCACAGATGTGTAAGTGGGCTAGGTGACTAAGAAACTCATCTTGTTAAGGTGTTGCGATCGGAATGGGTTTTAGCTGAACCGACCCCAGAGTTGCATCATACCTTCAGTCGAATCTGGACATATTCCAAATCGTACAGTGCTTAGTCATGACAGCCCTTTTCGCGCCAGCGTTTCTTTGACTCGTACCTGATTTGGTCACGTTGCATTCTACAGGCGCATAGTTCTAAAATGTACGAAAAATTTGATGTACAGAGGGCGAAGCCCGCATTCTTTTTCTATAGGCTATCAAAATAGCCGGTATCCTTTACCCTGGAAGAGTTTACGGTTCGTCACCATGCGCTAACTTGTCTGTACGTTTGATCTCATGAGGCCGACTCAGAATGTGCCGCAAATATGAAATAACGATTAGGCTGGGTAAAGTAGTCTAAGGTGAGCCATTTTTTACATTTTGGTAACCTGCACTAGTAGGAAGGGAAATTTTGAGCTTTTGACTTAACACGGTGAAATGTTGATCTTTTGTGCACATATCGGCGTGATATATGTACATTTATATATATATATATATATATATATATATGTATATATCGGAGTATATCATATATATATATATATATATATATATATATATCGGAGTCGATGAAGAAGAGAATGCCGTCTTGCGACGATGATAGTGATGAAGATAAAGAAATCAAGAAATAATATATATATATATATATATATATATATATATATATTATTTCTTGATTTCTTGATCTTCATCACTATCACCGTCGCAAGACGGCATTCTCTTCTTCATCGACTCCGCTTGGCTTTTCCGCCTTGTGGTTTTACTTTCCCGCGTAGCGGCTTGCTCCCATTTGCTGTTGTTCTTGCTGGAGTCGGTTCTTTTCGGGGATCGATGTCAGGACCATCGATCGTCTTTGATTACGATTGGCTGTTTCACTCTTTCGTGGTGGAACTCTTCATATGGGTATTATGGCTTCCGCTGCAGCGCAGGTGGCTGATGCGTCCAGCACAGGTTCCATCGGACCCCAGGTCAGTCCGTGAAAGGGTGCTACCTGGTCCCACGGCAGGGTGCCACAGTGGTCCCACATCGGATGATGCCACTCCTTGCGAGGCGGGTACTTGGTCTTGCGGCTGTGGCGCCCGCGCCCTGCAGTACGCCACCTGGTCCGGCGCCAGAGACATTCTGTAGCAGCCTGTCGGTCACATCTGCCGGCGAGAATGCGTGCTCTGGGAGAACACCTCTGTTGAAGGGGAACATCCCAGTTGCTCTGAACGCAGGCTGAAAGCTGGACCCGGCGAAGGCCCTGGTGTACGTGATATCCACGATTTGTTAGACGCCGTAGATTGTCACCGTGTGACCTGGATTTTCCCGCATCCAGTCCTTCATAGCCCTGCTGTAGTAGGTCTTCAGCGGACCGCAATCCGATATGTCTACAGACTGAAGGCAATGAGAAGTATGCGGCGGAAGCGCAAGAATTGTGACCCCGTCGGCGCGAGCAAACTCACTTGTCCGAAGCGAGATATGAGAATTGTGGTTGTCCGGGATGATGAGGACCTGCCTGCCGAACATCGAATGAGTCTTTGAAAGTGGATGAGGTACCCGAGGAATATATCCTCGTTTACCCTCCCATCCATTTATCCTCCCATCCTCATCGTTGCACATCCTGCAGTGCCTGTGGGGGCGCCTCGAAGGAAGTGATTCGGGTAGCTCACTCAAGGAAGGATGATGAGTCGTGGCACAGAACTCCCGACGACGCTTCCTGAACAAGGCAGCGTACACAACTACCCCCCCCCCCTTCTGTGGAAGCGATGGGCCCACCTGCCTCGATCCCTATTTCGCCACCTTTCGGTCGTCTGCTCCGTGATTACGCCCCGTCCCATCAGCGTTGTAGGCGTCCTCAGGCGAGGATGGGTGCTTTTCTAATACCCTCCTCTATTTTTAGATGTTTCCTTCCTTGTGTTATTGGAATCGTTGGCACGAGCTAGACACGTTATCTCTGGTGTGCTGTCCATGTATGAGTGGAGTTGAGCCGTAATCACCTTACCCACCTCCGTGTTGGAACAAACTGCCACACTACGATATGACAATGAAACAGCGTGGCTGAAGAGTTGCTTTGCAAGCTCATCCGCGCGAAATATATGGCGATTTCAGGAGCAGGCACGGCCAATACATGTGAGTCAGTAAATCAATGATACCTCTCTGAAACCAAAGACGACAGAACACGTTGTACATCCTCGAAATGTTCACATCAACGGGTCGAATCATGTTAAGTTCAGAGTGCACCCATCGCCGCCCGCCGTCGTTCGCATCAAAACAGTAGGCCGAGCTTCTCAAACGTACCGCCAGGCAGCCGCCGGAAACAGTGGAATCTTAGGGATAAGAGATATGGATGGGATCAACTTATCCAATGTGCTCAAATTGCCCCACTTCAACCTATACCATGGTGAAATAAAAACGCCGCCACCAAGGGGTAAAGTTAACGGCAATTCTTACAGCTCTTATAACAAACCATGGATTTCTTTCCTACTTATCCAACTTTTCGAGCATTTGAAGGCCCTGTCTAACAGTGTTTGCGTGAAAGGGACTAGTGAGAAGCAATCCATCAAGGTATTCGTCACAGTGGCCATCTAATCCACAGCAACGAAGTCAGGCACAAGTCTTATGGAAGGCCGCTCAAGCTATGATACAGGAGGGTTATCATAACAGATAATCGCGCGACGGATTTATGATATAGCTGCTTTGGCTGCGTAAAGAATGATAAACGGGATTAAACATTGCGGCTATGTTATTCCGGATGCCCGGGAGTGGATTAAAGGTGATAACGACAGGCTGCCCGGGTACAAGCTTTGCTGTCCAGACAAGAGCTTACAGCCACTGCAACTACTTACTTCGCAGCCTTGAGACACGCAATATCTTGAAGGCAAGCCTATCACTGTCTTCCCAGATACGCCCCGCTGTTTTAACAGATTGGTCTAATTACCATACCAACTTGCATCCCCCTATGGCGGTTATTCAGCGGTTTGGCATCCGCCGTGATCCGATCGTAAAAGAGTCACTTTCTTGGACGCCTGGACAGCAACTCTTGTCCTTACTTCCTCACAGGTCCAACCTCCACCCCCTCGAAGACGACCTGAGGTGACGCTCTGCCCTCCAGCTCGCGCTGGTGTTCTCCGTTCTCAAATGGAGCAGGCGCGAGCTTGCCCTGCGTCTCCGGCTCCTTCTCTGCCGGTGGCTCTTCCTCTTGTTCTGATGCATCTGCGCCAACTTTCGGCTCCTCTTGCTGGATGTAGGCGACTCCGTCGTTGTCATTTTCCCGCGGCTCTCCGTCATGCTCTGTTGTTTCTGCACCGTCTTCAGAGTCATCCGGCCGGCTGTGAGCGTCCTCGTCATTACTCTTGCTCCGCGACTTCTTGGCATTGTAGCCGATTCTGCCGATGGCAACATGTGACTGAGTCGTGGCGGTGGAAAACCGGCCGGTAAAAACTTCGTTAAAGTAAAAAACCGGTTACCAGGTAAGTGTGCGAAAAAGGCTAAAATACTATCTGTTTAAATGTTCCGATGCGATGCAATGATGCGAGCGAGCCATCTAACATCGACCATTTGTTACAACCTCCTTTTCTAAGACTTGGGGGATCGATAAGTGCATCGAAATCATAATCTGACAAAA
>NW_023596545.1:26057131-26082681 GCF_011947565.3 Pollicipes pollicipes
CCCTAGCCATAGCCGTATCCCGGTCATATGACCCCAGGGTAAGCTTCCGGTGCCTGCGCTGGTCCTTCATGGTAACCTCCTCCTGATACACTGTGCGGCACTGGGCATGGAAAGCTGCGCTGAGGCTTGTACTTACATTTCGCGACATCAAGGAGCTTGTTGAATTTCGTGGTGGTGGCGTTGCTGTGTCACTCTCTTTCTTTCTTTGATCTCTTTCTGATAGCTCTGTTGGGATGATATCAATCGCTCTCGATCAGCTTTGTCCGTATTTTAGACCATGAACAGGTATCGCTTCGTTGGTCCACAGTACCCTGATTTCTACCGTCGCGGTCTTGAAGATGGCGTTAGTGAGATTCCTCTTCGAGCCACCTGATGTAGCTCAATGCTTTCACGAAGTCGGCAGTTGTTGGTGGGACAGAAGAACCGAGTGGCCTATCACAAAATAATTACTGCGCGAACGTATAGCCTTCGGCATGCTTATGCAAGTAATTGTTCGAACGAAATGTTTTAGTACCAGCAAGACTAATGTAGTAAAACCACATCTTCCACGCATAAAGCACATAAATTGCAAATCAACATCACAAAGATGCGTTAGCATTAACGAACTTGGACCTAGCCCGGTCTGCTGGAGTATTTTCATAACTGCACAGCTTCGGGTCTTACCAAAAATTATTATTTTTACTAAAAAGTCAGCTTATAAGCTGTTTGGCAATATTTTGCTGGTGCTCTCCATGATATATATTCCATACTTAATCCAACAACTACCAGAAGTGTGGAAAGTGGCAGCTTTGAAGCTTGTTGGAGGATGATCTCAGTGGGTAAAATAGGTGGCGCTAGTATCGAATACGGCTTTCTTGGCCTATCAAAGAAAAACTGCTTCCACCTCACGAATATTAACATTGGTGCGGCGCGACAGACCTCAAAGTTTATCATCAATCCGTGTGCCAAGGAGATACATTGTCTCAGCTGATTCCAAGAGATTCACCCCCTCGATGACACACCCTACTGTTCAAGTAAGAAACGTGCGTCTCCTGGCAGCAATCCTCTCCACTAATAAGCGCTTTTTTCTCGGTGGGCCTCCAGTGCCAGGGTGCTGTATACCAGTGTAATTAGGGGCAGGCCTTCGTGCCGCGGCGATGCTGCGTATTTGGGTGAAAGACCCTGGCTTGTGCTGCTATATATGTGGTCGTTTCGCTCCAAAACCAAGGACGTGCGCAAAATCATATTTGTTCTATGTTTGAAATTCACAGGCATGAAGTCCGAACGTCCTGCCTGGTAGATAGCTTGGGTATACCATTGCTGCCCTGTCGAATGTAACACTGTGGGAGCATCATCAGCAATGCCTATTTTAGCTCCCATTTCTCACAGATGATTACTCGAAAAATGACGACGAAAAGTACGCACACAGTGCCCCTACAAATGACAGCATATAGCATCATATACATATAGGCCGATGACTTAAAGTTGTATTTTGGGCGTGATGTGCAGGGTGCGTACTGGCCAACAACATCATGGCATCCGAAAGAAGCGTGCCGGCCGCGTGAGCCTCTCGTAAGGGAGACTCACGGGAGACTTCCCTGCACTCCCACACACAGTTTCCTGACAAGCGTTACGATTATGATCACGCAAATAAATAGCAGGCAGCTTTGAAGGTTCCATAACAATTACAACGGACTGCAACCAGCATGTATTGAACCACAAGCGGCTCAGAATTAATGCTGACAGGTTATACACAATTATCCTAGGCTGATTTAGTGATCAGTATTTGGGCGTTTTTCAGTCACATTCTACAATCTTAACTGCAACGACAATGACAATAGCATCAAGTACCTGTGCTGCGTGCACGACTCTCTATGCATTTAGGCGAGTCAGTGATCTCTTCAGTGATTTGAACATCTCAACATACAGTCGGCCCAGACGCCCACTTTGCTGCCATTCTGACTAGCTCCCCCCTCCCCCCCCCCCGCTCCATCGTTGTGACTCCCACTAATATCATCTTCACCAGCACCACCACTGAGCATCATTCCCTCTCGGCGGTGGCGCTGCGTGCCAGGGACACGTTTGGCTCCAGAGGCCCGGCATGATCGCTGCTGGAACGTTTCCGGCTTGTTCACCAGCCAGCCCAACACCTCTGCCAGCACCATCGAGAGCTCAGGCACCACCGCCTCCTCCAGCCTCTCTTCCGGCGCCACCCCAGCTGCCTCTGCCGAGCTCCGTCTCCCCCGGGCCGGCCGTGCCCTCCTCTGCCGCCGACGCTCCGCCGTCGCCGCCGTTGGCCGCGGCGCGCTTCTTCGCCGTGCAGGCGGCAAAGCAGGCAATGCAGCAGATCAGACAGCAGGAGACGGGAAAGCAGAGCAGGCAGACGATGGCGAGCATCACCTTGCAGCAGCAGCTCTGCTGTCCCAGCGTTTTCGCCTGACCCGGCTCCACCCCGAGGCCTGCAACAGCGCCTGCGGGTCGAACGGTGTCGCGCGACCCGTCTGGGCGGCGGCGGCGTTGTCGTTCGCCATGGCGGCCGCGGCTGGGCGGGCGTCCCGCTGGGAGGTGATGCTTCGAGCACTGGTCGGTGCTCAGGCTCGGCCTGACTTGCCCTCGGCGAAGCCACTGATCGAGTTCGGGTCAGATAGACGGATCTCCTGCAGCTCAGTCCAGCCTGTCGTAAGATGACCGAACCTCCCGACTCAGCCAGAACCTCCCGACTCAGCCACCGTGTCCACACTGCCAGGACCAGCCGCGCGATCGCATAGCGCCAGCACCGTAGGCTGACTGCGGCCTCCGGCGCGTCTCAGGTCTCGGTACTTTCACATTTCAGTCCGGCACGTCTCGATGACGTCACGTCCAAACGCACATCCCCAGTGTGTCCCACTTTGCTCGCACCTGTCCCGCGGCAGGGCGACGCTGGGGTCGGGCTGGCTGCGTCATGCACCGTCATAGCCTATCACCGATCGCCAGTGGCGCGTCAAGCGAATGGCGGTGGTTGTTTCGCGCGCATGCATTCATGGCAAACGGCTGACCTCTCGGTCGATAGGCAATGGCTTGTTCGTGCGCGGTCGTTCGGTAGGCAACGGTTTGTTCTTGCGCGGTCGTTCGATAGGCAATGGCTTGTTCGTACGCGGTCGTTCGATAGGCAATGGTTTGTTCGTGCGCGGTTTGAGAACCGCACTTGGGTGAGTGCACCAGCGGGCCAGCGCCAATGTACTGGCATGGCGGGTCAGCATTCCTGTCCGCTTTTGAATGTGAAACGTCTGCTGGCTGCCTCAAGTCAATAAGTAATAACAATACAAAGCAATAAATCGGCTCTAATTGTGTGTTGTAAACACGACCAGATGACCCGGGGTCGTGACAATGCTCTGCGAAAGCCCCGCAGCTTTATGAAAGAGCCTGACTGAGATGCCGGGCGTTGCGCAATGGATTACAGGATAGGCGAGGCGAGTGGTCCCGTTTGGTGGTGGTGGTGGTGGAGAGGACGGGAAGGGCGCAGTTTAAGAGAGAGAGAGAGAGAGAGAGAGAGAGAGAGAGAGAGATAGAGTATAGAGCTCTCTCTCGCTCTCGCTCTCTCTCTTCTCTCTCTCTCTCTGCTCTCCTCGCTTCTCTCTCGCTCTCTCTCTCTCTCTCTCTCTCTCCCTCTCTCTCTCTCTCTTCGCGCTCTCTCGCGCGCTCTCTCTCGCGACTTCTCTCTCCTCTCTCGCTTTTGCCACTTTCTTCGTCCACCATCTTATATCTCGCCAAGACAACGCATTTAGCAAGTAATTTGATTTTTTTACGCAGTAGATGTTGGAATATACCTAGCCGGTACGCGACAAGCTGGCTCGATTCTCGACTGCTTTTCCTTCCAATAGCACAACTGCTTCAAGTACCACACGTTTTCCGCTTTATTCACCTGCGTTGCCAGCTGGAAGTTGGGGTGTGTCAATACTGCGCTGGAACGCGGCGTACATGAGTCGTTTTCAGAACAGTCCTACCGTTTCTAACCCACCTTCTGCAGCTAGTGATACGACACAAGGTACCCGGGGAAGCTGGGATCATGAGTTCATTACAGCGGCTGCTTTTCCCGGTGCCATCCATTACGCGTGCCAAGGCAGAAGGATGCCCGGGTTACCTTGCGGCCGTTTTAGGGCCCACAAGTGACCCGAGCCCGTGCTGGTGGCCTTAGAGAAACGCCGGCGCAAAGTCGCGCAGGATGGCGTGTTTATTTACAGCATCTCGTCCTGCTGCTTCGTTGACAGGCTATTTAACCCCATAGGACATGAGTCAGAAAGGTAACTTACCGCTGTTTGCTTTTGTTTTTCTTTGCCAACGGCAGTCTAATCAGTAGCCACCCATCACTGCGAGATTGCATGACATCAGAAGCCAACCATTCAAGCTCGTCGATGGCACGGTGAATGTCGTACAACCGGCATCTTATGTATGATACCGGATGTTAAAATCGTACGGCATGCCACCATCACCTGGCAAGGTATTCGTCGACTGCAGCGGCCTTGTCGAGACCTTTCTGACACGCTATATGCTGGCCGAGATCTCTGGTCGTAAAGCCGTCCTGCAAAAGATTGGGTCGTGTTTTTTTAGAATACAGAGTGGTAACCATGAGAAATGATGTTTTACAGGGAACGGATATCCCAGAAATCCTTGATGCCGAAAAGGCAACAGAAAGCTGTGATGGTTTCATGTGAGGACAGAAAACTGACTACAGACTGCATTCTGATGGAGCCGATGTCTACGTTAAGCAGAATTGCCTACCAGCGCGTGTCACCCTCGGGATTCCAGACATTCGAGATATCCGTAGATATTCAAGTCCAACAGTACCCGTCAAATGCTGCAGACTAGTTTCCTTTATGAGAGTGGCGTTGTTAGCCAAAGCTTCGGTTGAACATGTGTGCTGCGTCCGGTCACCCAGTGCGCACCCACGGCGGCGCGTTCTTTACACATACCTGTGCGGTACCCTGTTTCGAAATGTCCGACGAGAACGCAGCACAGTACTCTGGCACATTGCCAGACAGGCGCACTACTTACGCTGGGCTGGCCCTGCGCCTTGGTCGCCCTCATTTCCTTGCATTGCATCTTTTGTTTACTCATCGATTCTCCGTTTAGATGCGTGGTTCCAGGGAAAGCTCTTACATTAGCGCAGCATGCCATCATCTGGACTCCGTTTTCGGACCAAGCCAGATAAACACACGTAATACGCTGAGCTGTTTGCTGTCTGCTTCTGTCCCGCGCGCGATTCGAAACAGGTCTTAAACTCCAACTGGCAAACACTCCCAAACGGCCTTAAACTAATTACGTTTGAGGGCGTTTTATAAAAATGGTGTGTGCGGAGTCGAAATACATTGGACCCGAAGACAAAGCTGTGGTAGGTAACGTTCTGAAGCCCGTGGCATGCTCTCGCGATGCTTTTAGTGCATTTCCTTCAACCATGAGTCTTAAATTTGGCTGGTGGTGTCAGCTGTTTCCGTCCATCGCTTGCTCAGCTCTCATGGCGGGTATGTGAGGCACCACTGAGCGCTCTGCTCGCCGAAGCTCGGCGCCGCCCCGTCTGGCGCAGAGCTGCGGCCGAGGTCCGCCTGCCTAGGCAAACCTGCCGAGTGCCGCCCGTTGAGGTCCTCCTGCCAAGGTCCGCTGGCTGAGATCCACCTGCCGAGCTGCCCGTCGGCTGAGGTCCGCCTGCTGTGGTCCGCCTGACGAGGTCCGCCTGCTGAGGTCCGCCTGCTGTGGTCCGCCTGCCGAGGTCCGCCTGCTGAGGTCCGCCTGCTGTGGTCCGCCTACCGAGCTGCCCGCCGGCTGAAGTCCGCCGCCGAGGTCCGCCTCCCGAGGTCCGCCTGCCGAGGTTCGCCTGCCGGGGCCCGCCTGCCGAGCTGCCCGCCTGCCGAATACAACCGGAGCGCCGGCGCTCTGGTCCCTCTCTGAGGGGCGCAGTTGCGTCAGGCCCGGCCGGCTGTTTCTTTCTCCCCATCCCCTCCTCCACTCTCTCTCTCTCACACACTCTTCCTCTACCACTCTTTCTCCCCCTCTTTCTCGCCCTTCATCTGCCCCTCTTTCCCACTCCGTCATTATTTAGCCCACTCCCTCCCTTGCATTCAGAGTCCCGTGGCGCACTTTCACCATTTTTCAACGGGCGTTCGAGTCAGCCCCACCTCCGAGATGCGCGTGTCGCGTCGCCACCTTGGATGAACGCCATGAAGTTTCGCTGCCACGCACTTTCACCGGTGAGCGGTGCCTCGCCGGCCCGGGCCCGGGCCGCGCCGGCCGGACGCCAGCTGGCGCGCGGGCGCGTGAGAGGTAGAGCGGTCTCCGGCTACGGGCCGTCACCTGGCCCGACGAGAGTGGCGGAGTGTTCGCCCGCAGAGCCGGCGAGACGGCCCCGCTGCGCCCTCCCTCTCTCTTCAGCTTTGTTTTGAACCCCAATGCGTATGGAACTAATGGTCCCGGCCTTCCCGCTTTCACCGCCGTTGTCTTCGCGCCTCCACCGTCGAACCCAAGGGCGTATTCACACAGTGCCCCCCCCCCCCTCTCTTATCGGGCTTAGCACATGTATTGATGCTTGAGCGAAGACCTGTTGGCACTTACAAATTTGAGGAAGACGTGTTCGAAAGAAGTAGGTCAGGAACACGCCATGCCGTTTTAGACCATGTAATAAATTTCGCGCGCCCACGGCACCCTAAACCAGATTTTCAGTGAAAGTCTTGATTTGTGCCTTTCCCATCGTGAACTGTTACATAACCCTACTTGAGCCATGACATCATTCAAGGCGAAGTAATTATAGTCTGGCATGCTTTGCTTCGAACATTTTTTTTTATAACAGTTGGTATACTTTACACCTCGGTAAACACAGGCTTCCCTGGATCAATAAACCGAAGAGCAAAAAAGCTACAACCGGTGAGGTGACCTGCCCAGCCCTTGACCTGACATTGACCTATGCCATTTGTTGACTTCGCGGTATGGGCATGAAGTACAAGACCGCGCTCTTTCATTTTGTCCTTGCCATGTAGTGTCCGTGTTGCCGACCGACGCGCCACACCAGCCGTGGGGCACGCAGACACCAACAGGCCCAGTCAATGTATCGCGGCTCAGCGGTACTACTCCCACTCTCTTTGTCTGCCACACGGAGTGGGAGTGCCGTTCCAGTGTTTTCGTTTAGCGCTCGCCGTATAGCAGCTCCGGTACAGCGCATCACAAATAGAAATATATCCTCGTTTGACATGCGTCTTGGTCACGAATACACGTCTGACCGAGTAGCGTTAATCTGAATACTAACGGCGCCGATCGCTTACCAGCTCATTACCCTCTACTCGCGCACGCCAAATGTCCGAGCACAGTTTCAAGACGCCAAGTGCTTGCAACAGTTACGCGGCCAATTCACGGTACCTTGACGTACGCACGCAGTGTGCAACAGGTGAAAAGCTCCCGGAAAGTCGACTGTGAACCCTCTTTAGCCCGTCACTCGAACCTGCCACCGAGAGGCCGTGGCAGGGAGTGCCCACTCCAGTCGCACCCGCGATCCACATTGGCTTACCCTGAGATGTGTCATTTATCCCCTCCCCTTCACGCATGCCCATAACCCGGTGGTAGCACTTGCAACGCCGGGTGCGGCGTTTCTCTGCCGCCAGGCTGCCGGGCTCGGCTCTCGGGCTGGGCAGCTTGGTGTCGCTCAGCTGCCACCCACGTGCCGCCACCGCGCCGCCCGTCGCAAGTCACCGCACCAGCTATCTCCTGGTGCATGCAGCGGGCCTGCGCCATACACGAGGACGGCGCCCGCTTACCATCCCGCTCCTGGCGCCATATGCAGCGGGCCTGTGCCATACACGAGGACGGCACCCGCTTATCATCCCGCTCCTGGCACCTTATGCAGCGGGCCTGCGCCATACACGAGGACGGCACCCGCTTACCATCCCGCTCCTGACACCGTATGCAGCGGGCCTGTGCCATACACGAGGACGACGCCCGCTCACCATCCCGCTCCTGGCACCATATGCAGCGGGCCTGCGCCATATAATAAGGACAGCGCCCGCCTACCATCTCCGCTTGCCTGCACGTTGCCGATCGCTTAGCGGCGCAGCGCCACGGCGTGGAAGATGCTTTACAGCTACAAGCTACGCCAGGCCATTATTACGGTGCCCGAATATCAGCGCACGGTCTCGCACGCCTGAGCAACGACTCCGGTCCATGTTGGGGTCAAGGGTAACCATCGGTTGACACGCAGTGACACTCATCTGCATTGGCGCCTACCTTGCCTACCTATGGCCGTAAGATGGCATTGCGGAATTTGACGTTCGACTCTAACCGATTATGGAGTTGTTGCTCGGGGATGCGCCCCGGGCCGCGGCGCGTGACGTGTGTAGTAAGGATCACGTCTACGAGCTCATGAGCGAACTCCGAACTTGAATCCGATTAAACGTCGTTCTATGGTCATCGTACCACCCATGCTTCGGTGTCAACAAAAATTGCAGAGAAGATCAACGAAAAAATCGTGCAAAGTAGTCCTAAGCCCCGTGAACTGTGAGGTTTACGTTACACGGGTGAGGCCGACCAGATTCTGTCCCCTCCCTGCCAGAGATTTTGAGATCCACTAGCCCAATTGTGATCGGATAAACGCCATTTGATCTGCCTTGACAAAATTGCCAATTCTAAACCCGCATAAACACGCCCATTTTCCAAATCATTTGGCGGGTATCCGTTATCTCTGAAGTTTTGAATGTTTTATGGTCCTCGTGCCCATGTTTATAACAAATTTACTTAAGTTAACCGCAGGCCAGCTTAACATGCACAGGCCTTTTGAATAACCTTAGATAAATTTCGCACTTAGGAAATAACATTGGGCCCGGCAAGGAAAAAGTGATAATTTTAAAATCAGAATCGCATGACATTTGTTTTGTGTCGAGATATAATTGACAGAGGTATACTTTGTAATTTAATTTACGACGCTTCACACATTGCATCGGGTCGAAGTCAGGCAAACAATACAGATGCACCATCGGTGTGAATCGCCTTCGTTGCCTGACGTTTGGCGAATCGAGAGCTATCTCTGCGGAATACATGCTTTTTGTGACATTCCGTACATGTTTTGTATGCACCAAGGGGTGCAACACTGGGAAGGACACATCGTGCACGTATGCTCCTTGGTCCCGAGAGGCCGGAGGGTCCCCTGGAACTGACGATCGGTGCCCGACTGGAAGACCCGAAGGATAAAAAGGGTTTGCTGAAGGTCGCATTGAGGGACCATGGTCTGCAGGGTCGGGCCCTCAAGTGCTGGTCGCAGGAGGCTCCGGCTGCTAGCGAGAGTAACAGTAGCACATATGGAGTTGCCGTCGATGGATTCGTGGCTCTCAGAACGTGATATTCACTCCTCGACTGCCTTCTTACGAATTCCAGAAGATGGATGTCGAACACTGTTAAGCTGTCGGAGATAATGCCCATCCCGATGGCTCAGTTAGAGCGCTTGAGTTCCGATTCACCCATACGTGACGGGGTGAGCTTCGGGTCGCTTTAGGCGCTCGCTATTTTTCCTTAGCAGGCATGGTCTGCGGCCGGTAGCGGCTGCCGCGATGAAGGTCAGATGACGTCATAGGGCAGGACGGACCGTGCCGAACATTGCGGCACGCTAAGCTTTCGCCACCAAATTCTGCTGCTGACATGGAATTGCGCGTTCGGGTGGTAATCATGGCTCACACAAGCACTACTTAGCGTGAGTTCTGATCCCATAAATCCATCCATTCAAAGGGTTCGGATAAGATCTTAAAAAACGGCGCCACGTTCCATGACAGTAACGGAAGTCGTGTTCATGTGTTTTTCCGTTGGTAGACTATACTGAGGACAGAAAAGTGGTTCGATACAGCGACCATAAGTTGCTTAAACTGACCCTTAGCACCGTCGAGGGCCGCAGGCAACCCATTCGCTAGAATCATTTCCGCGACTCCAGAAGGCAAGGCTCGTGAGGATGCCAGATGCCAGTCATGAATTCCGGCATCAACGTCGTATTTTGAGCCGGCGAGCGATTCTGGAAGGAGATGAGATATTTTGGCACAGCCCAGTAGCGACTGGGAGTGGGGGGGGGGGGGGGGAGGAGGGGGATGTCACGATGACTGTTAGACTAGGCGGCTGCTATTTACTGGGGAAAATCCCGAGGTTTGCGCGACGTATAGATGTAATATTCTGCTCGTAATTGATGGAGTTGTATTATTACACATAACCTGCCGGCTGTGTGTAGGGACTTCACTCCAGGTCTTTCTTGAACACGTGCTCGGTTGGAGGTCAACTTGACTCGAATGCTTTCCCCAAAGAACGTTTGAATGACGCAGTACAGCCGCGCCAAGCTTTGCACAGCTACAGGCAGTTGAATACTCAACCATTCATTATAAATATGCTATATAAATAGACATATTTCGTAAGGTAGCTAACCTATGGCAGGCCAAAGTCTGGGCATGCTGTCAGGGAGGGCGATTCTGTTCAACATGATGCGACGACGTAGGATTGGGCGAAGTCATACAACCTTGAGATGGTTTGCTAGACAATTAGACTACTGAAATTGAGATTACGATTTATAACATTGACCTGGGGTTGAACATGGACCTCAGATCAATGTCAAAACCATGCCGTTTTATTACTGGAAAACTTGCTTTATGGGGGTAGATTTTGCGCTCATTTCGCTTTCTGGATCACGAAGCCAACAAATTTATTCTTTTGAATTCATGAAAGTTAGAGCAGGTCACTGACCCAAATTGACCACGATTAACCTGTTGGTTGGAGGAGCGCATTGCCGATGGTGGTACTAGGCGTGGTTTGTAAATTCAAATACAAAAATTATCTCGAAGGCTTTCGGACATTTTTACCTTCTTAAGGACAAATAACGTCCCTACTCTGAAATGAGCACAAGTGACAATTTGTTTATGATTTGGTCTGTAGATTGAGGCTGGCTGCTTGAGGAAATCTAAGCACACTTCGAACACCAATCTTGGATTTGACCCTGTTTGACCTTAACTGACCCGTAGTTCATGTCCTAGGGACTTAAAAATGAAGCACAAGTGAATTTGCATAGAGCCCCCCTACCTTGTGAATTAAGCGTCTCTAGCTCTTTGAATTCCTGAGATTTCAGCCGACAAATGGACCCCAATCCGTACACGGTGCATTTAACCGGCCACCCGGGCGCGTTTCATATGACTGAGAAATAAGCACGCACGACGACCGTGTAAGCTTACGAATGCTTGTTGTAGAATGCCAGTAAAGCGACGTCTGTTGCTTAACATATTCGTCCGGAAGCATCTTTATCGTTATAGCCCGTACATTGTCGGTGAGCCTTTTATCCACACAGCAGGGTAAACCCTACGGTAGTGTACACCCTGTTTATCCATACGGTAGGGTACACCCTACCGTATGGATAAATAGCGATTTCGATAGAAAAGCAATTTGTTCAGGAGTCTACGATCATTTCGTATTTCGATGCGCGACATGCTCAAGTTCGCAATAACTCGATAAAGTTGGTACGTGGTGTTTGCCTCGGATCACTGCAGATTACATGTTTGCAAATTGCTGCTAAACCCATTACGAATTGCTGCTAAATCACGAATAGCCGAGCACACCCTGGATTGGTGTAGCCTAGCAGGGATGGTGTAACTTCCTGACACGCCATCGCCAATGATACGACTCCTCAATTTTCCCTGCACGCTTGGAGAGAGGATTCACATGGCCGATTATTTACCTTTAACAACCCCCGAAATCAACGACCTGACCCCCTCGTCGGGCATCATGACTCTTTAAGGAAAGCCAGCCCTGAGGCGGGGTCCCGTGAGGGATGTCACATGCATTGTCAGAATGGTCATTTGGGAAGTCACGAGAGAGAATTGACCGCCCTGAGGAACGTCCTGACTCCTGACTAAGGTGTCATGCGGGAGGTCAAATGCAATTGGAAGCCATCGTTGGGGAGTACGTACTCCCCGTAGGCACAGACTTTTTGACATATCGTATCACTCCTCACAAGGGTGTAAAAACTTTTTCGTGGCAGACGAACGGGCCAACAGCCACCTATGCACGTACAATTATGCGCCATGCATATTAAATCCAAACAAAATCACTTCTGCTAAACATATTATCTTCAATCATTGTCTCTATTGCCAGGTGTATTATTACTAAACACATTTACTAGATGCACACCAAAAGGGGGTGCAGAAAAGTCGAATACATAGAAAATCCATGGTGGCCAAATTCATAGAAAATCCAAGTGTTTGTATCAAAAGTATTTTTTCAAAGGACTGGTTTTATGCCATGTCTGAAATCAGATGCGGGAACGTTAGGTGCGACCACATAACTTGATGAAAGACATGCTGGGCATTCTTCTAAAATGTCAAGTCAGTCACGGCCACTTGTGCTTCTACGCAAGAGGGGCTTGGGAAACTCGTGATTACTGCTCGCGTCGGCGAGAAATCGGCAGAGTGGCCGTTGCTAGATTTCGAAGAGATGAGGATCACTTGCTGCTAATTACGCCGACACTCAAATCAAGTGACGGAGAAAAGGAATGAAAAAAATGAAGAAATGACACCATTGACACACTTGGAGAAGAACCAGGATGGAGATGTGTCGGTGCCAAATGATGGATGCAATGTAGGTAAGTCCGAACTCGAAATATACTCCATTGGTTTGATCAAAACCCATGCTAGCAGATAAAGTACCAAATATTGTATTAGCCATAATGAAATCAGTGACCTCAGGTCACTATCTTTGCCTTTAAAAGGCGTACAAACCGCTTTGTTAACGGGTCAAATTTTCCATTTTCCCATTTTTCCCAATTTTCTATTTTTCCATTTTTCCATTTTTATCTTTTTCATCTGAAACGGGAACCAAAAGCTACCATGAGACCTATTCTGTCCGACCTTTATTTTCAATAAGCAGAAAAGCAATCCATTAAACGATTGCATGAGATAAATGAGCGCCGCTCTTCATTTTACAAAGGTCCAGCGAACTCTTTTTGAATCGATGGAACTCAAAAGTTTTGCCAGAATTTCGATATGGGCTCTATCAAGATATCAAGCACCCTGCGAATGTAGGCTGTAGATGTAAATGGTTAGACAACTTGTGTTAACGTGGCCAAACAATGATTGAAAATGCTTAGCATTCAGTCAGAACCGACTAGTAATACAAATTATGTAATGTAGTTTTGAGCTTGCGCGCTCTCAAATCTCACCAACAAAGCCTCGACACCCGCCGTTACAACCTCAACGGGCCGCAGCGTCGGCCTTGCGGCTTACGCTAAGCCGTGGCCGACGGGCGTCCGAAAACGGTGACGCATCGGAAAGAAGTACCTTCGGAGGTAGTCCGGGCGTAGGATTCACCTGTGTGATTTTTAGATTGATTATAAGAATGGATTGTCCTTTACAGCATCGCAATGTGGTGTTGGAATCTGGTGATGGAACTGGAAGAGCAGATAGAATCTTCATTTTTCGTGCTACTGTAACCGTAAATCATTCCAGAAGAGTACCCAACCCCAAAGTTGTGAAAAAAGATTCGCACTGCAGTTTTTGAACGGTACGAATTAATTTTGAATGACATTCAGAAGCGTTATTTCACGACGATCGTTCTCGCGCCCACGGCACCTGCCGCCCGGTGATACCTACAGAGAATCATGCCGTTCGGTTTACGAAAACTGCAACAACTGGCCGTCGTTGTCCTTGCTACCAAGATTGCGAGCGCGCATGCTCAAACCGTTTGATGTAAGGTGCTTCACTAGTCGATTCCTCGAAAAAAATAACGTTCTCCGGCAAACGTGGGATGGCTTTGTTAATCTTTTAACTCGTTTTGGCCGGACCGCTGACTACGACTTCCGGCCGGCCTTTCGGGCTCTTCGGACCCTCAAATCGGGCCCTTATTTGTAGGCCCTCTGATCTATCCGTGGATGATCAATGAAACAATTCGCTAGGCGCACCAGCCGCGTGCGGCTCTGTATTCCAGACTCTCGAACAACCCACAGATCCGAGCTGAGTACCCGACCCCGGTCGTACTCAAGCACTCCGCCGCGTAAGTGGCGACCATGACTGATAACGAGCGGGTACCGCACGCTCGCGACCCGCCCGGCGCAGGGCCACAAAGGGAGAGCAAGGTCGCAATTCTCTGTCAGGAGAGCCGGGGCTCGCCGGCTCCACTGTGGCCGCCGCCGGCGACACAGGACACTCCGGAACGGGAACTGCCACCCCACTATCGACCAACGGGCTGTCCGGCGACCGAGCCCGCAGGTGATCAACGTGTCGCCGGAAGCAGCGGCCGTCCGGCAGCCGGACGTCACACTGACGGCCCGATACCGCCACCACCACCGCTGGCTGCCGGGGTCGCTGGTCGACCGCAGACACGTACACCGGGTCGCCAGTCTCAAACTGCCGCGCCGCGGTCGAGTGCCGGTTGTTCACCAGTGTCTGACGCTCTTGTTTGGTGCGGGCACGCTCGAGCAGGGCGGAGTCTGGCCGCAGCTGGGACGGGTGAGTGGTCAGCGGGCGGCCGTACAGCAGCTCCGCGGGCGACGCGCCAGTGGTCGAGTGCGGAGTGGTCCGAAACTGAAACAGGACCCGACTCAGGCGCGTTTGCAGCGACCCAGCACTCTGCTTCTTCAGACCGGTTTTGATCACTTTGGCTGCACTCTCGCCCTGACATTCGACTTCGTTTGCATAGGAGAGGAGAACACATGTTGCACGCCATTATCGGTGAGAAAGCGACAGAGCTTATCACCGGAGAACACTGCCGCGTTATCGCTCACCACCGCAAGTGGCACACCATGCTCTGAGAAGGCTATCCTCAGCCGTTCAATCGTTGCCTCTGCTGTTGGCGCCGTCGTGGGATACGCCGATATCCACTTTGAGTAGGCGTCCACGCTGACCAGAATCATCATCCCATCGACCGGTCCCGCATAGTCCATGTGCAGACGGTCCCACGGCGCCTCCGGGTACGGCCATGGGCTCTCCGCCACCTGGGAGGCCTGGGGCCGGTTCAGCTGACAGGCATGGCAGCTCCTCACGGTCGACTCGATGGCTGCGTCCATGCCGGGCCACCACACGTGCGTGCGTGCCTTTGACTTCATTGCCACGACGCCAGGGTGTCCCTAGTGCAGGGGCGAGAGCGTCGCCTTCCGCAGAGCAGAAGGCACCACGACGCGGTTTCCCCAGAGAAGGATGTCATTTTGGACGCTGAGTTCGAGACGGCGCTGGTATAATGGCTCCACTCCATCAGCTGCCGGCACCGTCCAGCAGCCGTCCATGGCTGCTTGATAAGCACGTGGCAAGACTGGGTCACGGCTCGTGCACCGGCGGACCTGACCGGCACGAATCAGCTGGTCCATTGACTCCAGGAGACAGACGATGTCTCCGGGATCCGGAACGCTGGCCGGGCAGACAGCCAGTGGCAGGCGGCTCAGTCCATCGCTGTTTGCCTGCCGAG
Source organism: Pollicipes pollicipes (assembly GCF_011947565.3). Taxonomy (NCBI): domain Eukaryota; kingdom Metazoa; phylum Arthropoda; class Thecostraca; order Pollicipedomorpha; family Pollicipedidae; genus Pollicipes; species Pollicipes pollicipes. The sequence goes on from NW_023596545.1 coordinate 26,072,534, forward strand.
CTGAGGGGGCGTACAGCAGCTTATGCTGGTACGCCTGCAGTGCGAGGCGCCACCTGGCTACTCTGGGCGACACCATGAGCGGTAGCGGCTTGCCACTGCTTAGGAGGCCCAGGAGAGGCTTATGGTCGGTTTGTATGATGCAGTGCCAGCCACAAACGAACTGGTGACTTTTTCACTCCGAAGACCACCGCCAGCCCTTCTTTATCCAACCGACTGTAGTTGACCTCCGCGGCCGCCAGGGTCCGCGATGCATACCCAGGAGAGGCTTATGCGCGTTCCATTCCCGAGGCACCGGGCGTTCCATCCCCGAACCGTCGATCACTGACAGTACAGCTCCGAGCCCGTACAGGTTTGCGTCCACAGACAGCACGAGCGGCAGGTTCACGTCGTAGTGTGCGAGGCACGGCACTTGCACCAACAGCTATTTGGTACGCGCGAATGCCGCGCTCTCCGTCTGTCCCCAGCTCCACCGCTGGCCTGCCTTCAGCAGCCGATAGAGCGGCGCCGCCACTGTGGCCAGGCTGTCCGTGAACTTAGAGTAGTACATGAACAGTCCGAGATATGCCTTCAGCTGCTTGACGTCAGCAGGCTGTGGCGCCTCCACGATTGCCAGCACTTTTGCGGCTGTGGAATCGATGCCGTTGCAGTCGGCCCTGTAGCCCAAGTATTCTACTTCTTTAGTCATCCACTCACGCTTGCTCGGGTTCAGCCGCAGACCAGCATCTAAGAGACGCTTCAGCACCGCTTCGACATTGCGGCAGTGCTCTTCATCGTTCCGGCCCATGATGCACACGTCATCCAGGAAGACGGCAACGTGTGACAGGCCGGCCAGCAGCTGCTCCATCATGCGCTGGAACGCCGCCGGAGCTGACGAGATGCCGTAAACGAGCCCAGTGGCGGCCATGAGGCTCCGATGGGTGTTTATCACGGTGTAGCGCTGGCTTGCCTCATCTAGAAGCACCAGCAGATATGCGTCTTTGATGTCCAGCCTGGTAAACTTCTGATCTCCCGCCAGCTTTGTGAGGAGCTCATCGATTGTCGGAAGTGGATATTGCTTCACTCGGGAGGCTTTGTTAACCGTCAGGTCGTAGCTCCCACACATTGTTATTGAACTTTGTCGCTTTTCAGAACACTGACCGCGGGCGCCGCCCAATCCGAGGTCTTCACCGGTCGTAGAATGCCCCGCTCGACTTGGACCGTTTGCGTGCAGACGCCCCCGTCGTCCTGAAACAGCGCACTGTATTGCTGCTACAGGTCGGTCAGCAGCGATGCCATGCTGAAGATGCTTTCCTATGGTAGCCGCAGCTGTGCAGCCAGTCCCGGCCGAGGAGTGGGGGCCCGTCGCCGTGGACCACGAGCAGGGTCAGCGTGGTCTGCTCTGCGCCACACTTCACGCGCGCTGTCAGTCGGCCACGCACCAGCGCCGCACCTCCCGTGTATGTGGTCAGTGACTCCTGGCCCGACTCCAGCGGAACACTCCAACTCCGTCCGCCACATGACCTGGCTGATGATCGTCCGACTTGCCCCTGGGTCGACTTCAAACACCAGCGGATTCTCGTTGACCTCCACTGTCGTCTTGTACCGAGGAACACGGTTCGGAGTCATTGTGCTGTTCACATGTAACATGCTATTTCTCCATCCGATTCCGCGCTGCCGCCAGTACAGTATGCACCGATTTGCACACATTCCGAAGTTGTCCCACTTTTCCACACCCATAGCAGGTGGCCCGTCTGTGTGGACATTCCGGCGCTGGGTGATCGTGGCGACCACAGGGTACGCATGCTGCTCCACCAGCTGATGTGCCTGGCAGGCTGCCAAAACTCGCCGGCCCAGCCGCCGCCGGCCTTGCCACAGTCGCTGTCGCCGGCCGAAATGGGCCGGGTCGTCACCTCAGCCCTTCCGGCGGCGGCGCCGCTGGGCCGACTGCGTGCAGCGGCTCCGGACTGGAACTGACCGCTGCTGGAGTCGTCAGCGGGACTGCCTATGGAGCGACACCGATCTCCTGCACATCATCAGCTGCTGTCTCCATCGCGGTCGCTATTTCTACGGCGGATTCCAGAGACAGGCTGTCCCCCTCCCGCAGAAGTCGCTTCAACATCGCCCCGTTGCTTAGCCCGCACACAGATCTGTCCCGAAGTTGCTCCTCCAGGCGATCACCGTACGAACAGTCCCTTACAATCCGCCGCAGTTCCGCCAAAAACACTGGCACTGTCTGTTCAGCCTGCTACACTGTCCGATTAAACTTATACCGTGACACGATCACTGTCGGCCTCGGGGCAAAATGCCTCTGGGCTGCCTCCGCCAGCTCCTCGGAGATTTTCGAGGCGGGTAGCTCCGGAGCACAGGTACTTCGCAGAACCGAGTACTCGCGTGACCCACAGACGCTCAGAAATACTGTCCGTTTCCTGGGCGCAGACGTGATGGCGTTAGCAGCCAGAAACTGGTCAAACCGCTCCAGATACTCTCCAAAATCCGAGTCACTGTCACTGTTCTCACCGATATTCCCAATCAGTGATAAAGTTATCATGTTGCCGCCACGTAAAAAAACAAAGTTCACCATCCCATCCTTGTCGCCAGTTGATCTATCCATGCATGATGGATGAAACAATTCGCTCGGCGCACCATCCGCGCGCGGCTCTGTATTCCAGATTCCCGAACAACCCACAGATCCGAGCAAGCACCCGACCCCGGTTGTAATCAAGCACTCCGCCGCGTAACACTCTGCTTGCGCCACTGACCTCTGCTCACCATCTTTATCTGAGAACCGCATATGTGTGAACTTCATGTCAACGGCAACACATATGACATGTAAACCAGCAATGAACCGCATGAGCTAGAGCACTGCACTTTGGTCCAACACGGAAATCGCTCGGCCCATTTCCAAGGAACGTTTAGCAGCAACCAGCAAAGGGAGACTATTCCATCAGGGTTTTTTTACCGGTGACCTCAGGTCACAGTCTTTTTCTACACAATTATTTTCATCATCATATTATCATCAGTTTCTAAACACTTATTAAGATTGCATTCTTACTTTCGATTTGCGCAAACTTGGAGAAAATCAGGCCGCGATTGGTGAGTTTTGAGTTGATGGCATGGATGGCTGCAAACTAGTGTCGGCTTTCAGACGAAGTATTTGAACGAGGCGTTTGAGGCGAGTGGAGCGAATGCGACGGAATGAAGGGAATCGCGCAAGGCACGGTAAGCGCGCTGGACATAGCCGGGTGAGTGGAGGCCAGGTAAGGTGCGCGGCGAGCTGTAATACAATGTGATAGTACATTTATCGCAAAGCCAACGCAGTATTGCACTGCAGAAGTAAATCGCGATATGAAGACGCATTCTGCAGCCCCGTTCCGCTGGCTCAGTTGGCTGAAGCGTCTGCGTTTCGATCCACCCACCCGTGGTGGAGTGGGCTCGAGTCGCTCTAGGTGCTCAATATTTGTTCTTGACAGTGCTCTCACGTTCTCTCCCGTTGATGTGCTCTGATCTAAAAAAAATCCATGTGTGAAAAGTTTGGATTAAATCATTAAAATTGGAAAATTGTGTAGGTGTGCATTGTGTAGAGCCCGGCCCAGGTCCTGTCTAGAACCTGTCAACCTGGCAGGATATCATTGGTGTTATCCAAATTTAGCATAAGCTTGTGATTCTGCAGCATTAATAAGGGTGTAGGTATACATTGGTACCTAATGATAGAAAAAGTTATTGTACATCATTTGTCATGTTTCAGGCAGAACATCATAAATAATTGTAAAACAAGTAGATTAGTGCTCCTACCTTCAAATTTTAATAGCTACAATAGTGAGCTCCCGAGCACTGCACGCAACCCTGCCACCTCGACCCCCCAGCGCCGTTTGTGTGTTAGCGCTGCACAATTACAAAATTTCTGCTTATCAAGAACCATAAAAAATGTAAGGGGCCAAGGTAACAAAAATAATGCAATGGAAAACATTTCTTATCACGTCAAGGTATATTTATGAAACAGACAGGCCAGAATAGTCCAGAAAATAGCCTAAACTAGCCTAGCCTAGCCTAACCTAACCTAGCCTAGCCTAACCTAACCTAGCCTAGCCTAGCCTAGCCTAAGCCTAACAACCTAACCTAACCTAACCTAACCTAACTCTAACCTAACCTAACCTAACCTAACCTAACTAACCTAATCCTAACCTAACCTACACCCCCCACCCCTATCCCTTTCAACCCAGTGTTCATCAGCACTATGTTCCATGCCATATAAATAGTTACCATATTAAGAAGTTCTGCCTTATGTTCATGTTCTGCCATGTTTTGCCTTAAAAAACAATGATTGATGTACATTGCTCTTTTTTAGCATGAGGGTAGCAATGTATTCCTGGACCTTACTAAGAAACACCACTTTTCAGCCCCTGCAGTTCCTGAAGAAGTGAAATAACACATTTGGTCATTGGCTGTGACAGTAATTATGCAGATTAAGATGTTGACATGATGAAAGTGCCATCATATGTTGCTCATTCCTTCCTGTGTGATTAGGGGCCAGTGTCCAAAATCAATCCACTGTGTGGATGCATACACAACATGATTGTGTTGAACCTCATGTTTACATGCACTGAACTCAGGCCAGGCTTAATTGCACTGAATTTTCATGTCATTTTTCATGTTTGATTTTTTAGTATTTTTGGCTGAAGTTTCTGTTGTAACATGGTTATTCATTGAGATGTTGGCTCTCTATAGGCTAAAATTGGTGCTGACCATTCCCCAAGCTCTAAGCCCTCAGATTACCTTGTGAACCTTTTTTGCCTGGATCAGTTTATCATAGCATGTTATGTTTGCAGTCAACCTGGGGACATGGGGGTTACTGCCTCACTGTAACACAACAGGGGAGCGGGTCCTCCCCTGTTACCAAAGTTATGTTAAATGTTTCTGTAGATGACCAAATGTTTACAGCATACACAATTTTTTTATAGTACATATCAAAATAGGAAGATGGAGGACATACTCTTTTACAACGCAGTACATTTCATGTGCCTGCATTGCTCTGAACTTGGCTTTCTACAGGAGGTATTGCATTGTAGTTCCCATTGTGAAATCCTGTGTATGCTCTGTGTGTAACCACTGCAGTTGCCACATGGCATTTTTGCATGCCCTGTGCAGCTTCCCACAAAAAGCATAGAGCCTTATAGATCATAGAGTCCCTACCCTGCATCTAGACCAACACATGTTCAATTTTGTGATTGGTGCAACCTTAGACCCCAAATCATCATCAGTATCATGTGTATTAGGATTTTTGTCATAGCTCACTGGAGTCTAAGTTAGAACCTGGATTGTAGCATTCATCATAAATACTTTCCCCTGACTGACAGATGGAAACTGCAGTAACCCTGAAGGACATTGACTAAGTGTATCTGTGACATCAGTGACAACCAGAATAGGAATATTCTATTTGAGCACTATCTATGTGAAAACCTTAACCCATGATCTAGCCATGATTTTGCAGCATTTCATGTAAGCTCAAGTAAGTGTAGCAAAGCAATGATCTATGAAAGCAATCATTGCAACACATAACTGTGCATGGCTGGAGTAAATGATCTCTTCCTTTCAGCCAATCATGGTCACACCACAGAAGTTTTGCTTGAAGTGGAACAACTTCAAGAACGTGTCACATCTGTTTTGATAATCTTCGTCAAGATGAGGAGCTAGTGGACATTACACTGTGTTGTGAGGGGAAGAAGATAAAGGCACACAGGATGATGCTATCTGCCTGCAGCCCATATTTCAGAGATCTTCTGAAAGTAAGTGGCCATATTTGATGCATGAACAAATGCTCAGTTTTTATGCTCTAATGTTGTGGTTATTGGCTTTTTTAATGTTGTGTGTGCATCTCATTTTGCTGTAAGCTATAAAGAGTAGGACACTGTGGGGGAATGGGTGAAGTTAAAGAAAAAACATTGCATGAACTACATCTATTGCAACCCAGAATGTCTTGTAGCAGTGACTTACGTTTTTTAATTAAAGAACAGGGAATCTGTTGTTTCATGGTGTTAATGAATTACGCTAAAGGCTGGATTCAGTTCAAAGTAGATGTACTGAATTTAACTATGGTATGCAAAACAGCGATATCTGAAATGACATAGGTTTAAAAAGGCACTCAGTACTATGAAGAGGCATTAGTTATGTTTTTTCATGTTGTTCATGCCAAATCTTATCCCTCTACTAGAGTTCAAAAAAGCATGAATGAAGATGCTTCTCATCCTTATCCCACTTTGACCAAATGATATGGTTTCTTTCAGGACAATCCATGCCAGCATCCACTTTTCTTCCTCAAGGACACATCATATGTGGACATTGCAGCAGTCATTGAGTTTGTGTACAAGGGTGAGGTCAATGTCCTCCAGAGTCAGCTGGGCAGCTTTCTGAAGACTGCAGAGATGCTCCAAGTCAAAGGTCTATCAGGAGATGATGATGATGAACAGGTGGGTGGTAGTTGTCTTGTAGGGGATGTAGCTTGTTCAGATTGCACATGGTATGTCCATGGCCTCTCATAATCTGTTTCTTGGCTTAAGCATGTACATTTAACCTGAAATGAGTGAATTCGTACTTTGAACCTTGAATCGCTACTTGAAAAGTAGAGATTCGAGGAACATGTTTTGGGAGTCATTCCTGCTCAGAGTCATTATTCCCAGTCTCGACCGAGTGGCAACCATATGATCACACATGATATTTGCTAACTGGCGGCTGCGGCGTGGTTTGTCAGGTGCCCCGATCTCAGCCGGCGGCGGCGTGGTCCGCGAGAGGCCGGCGGAGCGGGCCTGTCTGGCTGCCGGACCGCCCCCGCCTGCTGCCACCGGCCGGCCGGCCGCGGCCGCGCGAGCCGCCTGATGCGCCAGTCTCGCCTCGACACAAGCGGCGCCGGCTCTCCGGGTCGACAGGCAGCCGGCCCGACTCGCCAGTGGCGGTGCACACGGCGCCGGGGGCGCCTCCGCCTCCTACCCCCCTCCCCCCCTCCTCCTCCTCCTCCTCAGCTGCCGCCGCCGCCCATGGTGACGCCGCCGCAGGAGCCGGCCGGGGGACGGGGCGGCGCCGCTGCCGACAGCGCCGCCACCACCGCCGCCGCTGGCCGCCACCGCCACTGCCATCCCGCTGCCGGCTACCTCCGCCGCCGACCCGGCCGATGCGCCGACGCCGCTCCGGGAGCACCAGCCGCCCGCCCGCAACGACTACATCAAAGTGGAGAAAATAGACCTTGCCGACGAGGAAGGCGATGAGAGCTTAGAGGCCACGCTGGGCCAGGTGTCAACGTTCGAGGCGTCTCAGTTCGACGGGGACAACTCGACGAGCTCTCACGACATGTCCGGCCTCTTCAGCGGAATCTCAGATCAAGGTGGGTCTGGGGGCGTGCACTCGGAAGGTTTGGCCAGTCTGCATCAGTAGACTGATCACTCCGAGGGCTATGTCGAGCTCCGGGCGATATGCCCGTCGAAATCTGAGCAGCATGTCGCTAGCGCAAAATTCGGCGCAGAAGCACGGCAGAGAACACGTAGAGCGTTTGGTTCTGGTGTCGGTGCAATGGTAGAAGAAAAAGAGGCATTCAGCTCTCGTGTTGCGCTAGTGCAACGCCTCTGAACCAGCACCTCCTGACATAGTGAAGATCGTTAGTTCGACGTAGAACTTTCAGCTCATAGTGTCGATGGTCAAGTCTACATGGAACCCGAATCGGGAAAATCAGCGGTCCCTAATTCCGCTGCGATTTGTGCTCCCCCCCCCCCACCCCCCCTCCACGTTATATTCTATGTGCCCGCGCGTCAGAATTTTTCGGCCTGAAAACCACATTCGTGTTGCATGACGGCCCGCGTTCTTCTTTCTTCAGGAGGCAGTGAAATGTTAGCGGCTGGAGTGGCGGAAGACGGCGCCCCCGCAAGGTTAGTCCGTCTCGTAGCTTTCAACTGCCAGGTGCTGCTCTGGGCTGTGGAGGGCGCTCTGGTGCGAACGTGAGCACAGGATGTACTGTAAAAGGTACTGCCGGCACCGTGCCAATATTCGGGAAAAGAAAACGAAATTTGACAACACGTGCGCCAGAACCTCTTGAGCGCGTCGAGGGGACGTCCTCTCGGCTGTTAGGACGTTGTGCGTTCAAATGATATCTTTTCATGCAAGGACAAAATTGCGACTGTATGCGCATTTGTCTCACTTTGACATTGTAACGGGACCAGCCGGGCTTGGATCAAGCCCTCGCCAGGAAAAAACGGTCGGAACGTTACACAGAATGTGCCAGGTAGCCTTACTGCTGGCACCCAATTCACGCATGGCATGTGTATCCGTCAAAAATACACGCCCAGGGCGGCACCTGATCGTCGCGGCTTGACCGGCTTGCCCCTGTCGGTCAAGCCACCAGTTTCACCGGTCCCTTTCTGCATTGGTGCTCTGAATGCCGAGTGTCCTGCTTGTTCACGTGGGGTTCTCCAGTTTGTAACTGACCCGGAAAGTAAAAACTCGCTGCATGTAACCTGTGGCCGGTGGCGGAGTGCGGGTTCGGGTGAGATTCGGTCCGCCGCCCGTGCGCCCAGGCTGTGTTCGGGTGGGCACAGCCCGCGCCGCGCCGTTTGCCTGCAGAGCCCCGGAGGGGCCGACGGCAACCGTGCCCGCGACGCCGTTGGCCCGGCCGAGAGTGGCGGCGGCCGTCGGGGCGCCGCGCGCCGCCCTGTCAAGTCCGGTACGAGCAGGCCAGGCAAGAGCGCAGGCCGGGTCAGCCGCACGACGACTCGGGCGGCTTGAAGGTCGCTGCGACCCGCGGCTGGGGTGGGGCGCCGGGCTCCCGCTCGGCGCGCGCTCGACGGGGCCAGCAGGCCGCCTGCGTCCGGCTGCCAGCCAGCGCGCCGGCCTGCCCGCGTCACACGGCCGGCGGCCCAGCCGGACGTGGCGCCGGCCAGGTCAGCCGCAGCACGCAGTCGGGTCCACAGGCAGCGCCAAGGACGCGGAGCCGCCGGGTCGGTGATAGTGGCACGTGTACGCGAGGCGTGGTGCGTTTTGTAGTGTTGCCAAGCTCGCCACGACCAGCGCTGGCCGCTACCTGCTGGTCATTCGTTGGCTCACCCCGTGTGGAAAACTGCGTGGCCAGTGGCCCAGCAGACGCACGCCCTAACGAGCTCTGAATAGCCCCGTGAGCGTGCCAGCCGGCGAGGGCCACTGCACTGCGTGGCGCCACCGGCACAGCGCGCGCAGCAGTGGGGGACTCGGCGGGGTTACTTCCGCGGACGCAGCGCTACGCCTGTCCCGGGCGGCGTCGGTCTGAGCCGGGCCGGGAGCTGGGAGCTCACGGCGCCGCCGACCACGGCCGCTTGCGCCAGCAGCTGACTGGTGTGGGCGGTGTGCAGACCTGGATCGCCAAGCATTCGTTGCGCGGCAATGTCCGGCTCAGCGTGGATTATCCCGTATGTGGTACGACTGCGGTCATTACAGCGCGGCGTTACGAGAGCCGTTCTTAACGCTGCTGGCCTTGGGTTAACCACCACTAAGCCAACACACGCTTGCAAATTCACGTATAGGGAAGCACTCGCCAGCGAGTGTTGCTCTGTCTGTTGTGGCGGTCCGAGCTCAAGGCCGTGGAACTATGAACGATATTGGGATCACGTTGGCGAGAAACGTGCTTTATGTATTGGTACTGGCATCAATGATGTTCTACGTACACCTAGTTGCGTTTGCATATCACCGGAAGATCATCGAGGAAAGTAGACGCTCTTTCCTTGGCCCGAAATCGACGTCTATGAGTTGGTGTCGGTACATTTGGATGCTTTCGCCGCCGCGATGCACATATAAGTCGAATCGGAATCGAGCGTTTTATTCCTCCAAATCTGTGAAAGACTTATTCCGTCGGCATCTCGGCTCCGTCCGCCGACTCTGCAGAGGCGCGCTTGGTCGGCCTGTCGGCGGGCGGTGACGCGCGCGAACCTGCTGGTCTCGCGGGCTGACGGACGGCGCGTGTCTGTTGCAGCGGCGGCCGGCGCGCACGTGTGCGCCCTGTGCGGCGCCGTCTTCCGGCACCCCGACTCGCTGCGCTTCCACAAGGAGGTGCACAAGGGCCGCACGCGCTGCCCAGTCTGCGGCCGCGTGTTCAGCCGGCGCGCCTACCTCACGCAGCACCTGCGCATGTGCCACCCGTGCGACGCCGTCCGGTTGGCGCC
>NW_023596545.1:26083681-26094044 GCF_011947565.3 Pollicipes pollicipes
GGGATAAAGGTTCAGACTGAGGTCAAAACTCCTGCTTTTTTACGCGAGAACTTGGTGTATGAGGTAGGTTCTGGTGCTCATTTCGAATTGGTTAATAGTGGAGACCGCAACAGGCATAATCCATGGACTTTTTAAATGTCAGAATAGGTCAGTGACCTAATTGGCTCGGGTCAACAATTTCTTTTCAGGAACACACCGCCTATCGTAATCTCTGGTACTTATTCGAATGACAAAATGGTCGTAGGTATTGTGTCGCCTTGACGTTGTAAAGGTCAAAAGGACACTGACCTTCACTGAAGACCATTGCTATTTTGCTTGGAACAGTTGTCTAGCTTCACGGCGGTTGCGTGAGAACGTAATGGACACTTAAGGCACCAATCTAGAGTTTAACCCTATTTGGCTTCATTCAACCTCAAGGCTATGACGTAAGAACCTGAAATTTTGATGCGAGTTCACGCAAAGGCCAACCCACCCTGCGAATTTGGTGTTTCTAACTATCGTAGTTTGGAGTTCTCGGAGGGTCAAATTGGCCCCACCGGAGCAAAGGGTATTCAATCGACCACCCGGGCGCGTGTTAACATCTGTTCTTCAGTTCCTCTTCGCCCTCACACAGGGCCCTGCCACGTTATCCTGCAGCGCCTCACCCTCTGGCGGACGGTGTGCGGGTCGGGTCCGAGCCGGCCGAGGCGGATGTAGTGGCGCGGGTAGGGCTTCAGGTTGGGCGTGTACTCGACGTGACGCGGCGGGACCTGTACTCGCTCGGGCGGCGCTCTGGCCACGCGCGGGCCTTGGCATCTGTTCGCGAACGAGGCGTTAGCCCAGCGGGCCGGCTGCTTCCATGCCGGCCAAATGAGTGTTGACTAACAATTTTCGTTGCAACAAACCTTCAGGCATTTTCTGCAAGTTACAGCTGTCTTAGGCAATCTTCTAGCGGGAAGTATTTTGTTAGTGAACAGAGTGATTCAATTTCAAACGTATCAAGTGTTTTTCTAAAGTTTCCGCCTAATTTTGCTATCAATTCAAGCCATTCATTTTACTGTTTCCCTCGCAAACACCCGTCTCTACGCGCGTAGATTGCGAATTTTTCTGACCTGCAGGGAAAGAGATGATGTGTTATCCTCGAGAACAATCAGGTCGTTTCGATGGTCGGTGCTGCCATGATACTCGTGCTCGAGCAGGGAGGGCGCACTGGCGTCCAAAAGCTGAAATGCGACGGTCTCGTGACAGCATAATTATACAACTGCCGTAAAAGGCTCATTTCACCAACAATCGTCGTGGCCGGAGTAGTCAGGCTTGCACACTACTGTACTATCAAATCAATGTATCGGAATCTCTTAAAATACCTGTTTGCGACATTTTCTCATTCATTCTTATCACCAGTAGGCTGTGCGTTGCCACAATCTACTGAGGCTGTATTTGGAATTTCATTTTAAGCATGCTGCAAACACATTAATATGATATCTTTCTGAGACAGTTGCAACGGTACACATAGACGGTGGGGTGAGAAGGACCGAAATAGGTGAACCTTCGTGTAAGCTCACGTCGTCTTGGGTTCGAAGGGTGCTAGCCCACACTGCTCTCAGGCTCTCACCAGGGCCCGGTTATCGTTGACGGTCGATCAGCGATAGCTGCGAGAGCGGCAGCGGGCAGCCGGGGCACGTCCAGCTGACAGTCGGAGCTGTCGTAGCTCAGCGGCGCGACTCATGAAACTCCTCTCGCCGGCCGGGCTTCGGTCGAGCCACCCCCGGTCCGCACCGGGATACGGCTGGCCACGGCCAGCGCCGGCTGCCACCCGAGCTGGCCGCGGCCGGCGACGAGCGCGGGCTGCGCGGCGAGCTCGGCTCCTCATCGATCGGCGGGGCCGAGCCGGTGGCTTCGGCTGCTCCGGCGGCTCCGACGGCTCCGGCGGCTCGGCTCCCCCCGGCTCCGTCAGCCGGGGCGCCGCGCCACCCGTCTCAGTCCCGAGCCCAGCCCCGCCGGCGCGTCGCTCCAGGTGGAGCGAGTGATACGTTCTTGTGCGCCGGAACTCGCCGCGCCTGTTGAGCCGCACGAAGTCCTTCGTCGGCCGCTCCAGGGTGTGGGTGCGAGTGGCGGCGCGAGGCGCACAGCGCCGGGGCGCCCGGTCCGGCCGGTCCGGCGGCGGGTCCGGTCCGCCTCCGGCGCGGGACGGTCTGGAGGACACGTGGGTCCATCTCCGGGACGGTTTGGCGGGCTAGGTGCCCTTGTTGACGACGTGCTCCGCAACAGATATGGGGATTTTGGAATGTTGCTTACACCTGGTGCGGCTCCTTGCAGCCCTTGCTTCCGATGTGATGGTCGGACATGGTAGTAAGGCGATGGTGCATTCCTCTGGACGTGTGTGAACTACTTCTCGGTCGTGGAATGCAACACTCACTTCTCTCGCAAAGCGATGGGCCGTCCGCAGCTGTTTCATCTACTCTTCCATCTGTAATGCTGTTTTTAGGACACAATGGGACATCATTTTTCGGACAAACGAATACAGTTGCTGAGGTTGATGCTTCAAGCTTCACATGCTCGCCATTTTGAAATATCGAATGTGAACTTGGTGAGCCATCAGAATCCACGAGACTTGAGGACAAAACGTGAACGAAACTCGGCGACGGGTCCTTGCTCTCATCCGTCTGGTTTAGGCTATCTGCTGTATTATCGCCCTTTTACTCCATTCGTCTTCTCCAAGGAGTCGATAGAAACAGATGCTGGATGTTCGTCACTGACGTCATGTAGCAGTGCCGAGTGTTGATCATTCATGACATGCTAAAGTGTATTGTTGATTTTTTTGCCAAGATGCTATGAAACAGCCGCACTCGCGAAGGTGAGAGACCGGATGATAATGTAAACTACTTAAAACTAAACATTAAAACCTAAACCTACATAGGCATGACACATGACTCTTAATTTGTTTTTGCGGCAAATTTGCCTAGCAGAGTTGTGGTTTGCCACAGCACGGGACATGCACTCACTGCTTCCTCCGCTTTTATGTATGCGTGAGTTGAGCCTAGGTCGTTTTGCTGTCGCAGTGCTCAGAATGTGGCCAAAGCAGACTTGCGAGCATTTGCTTCAGCTGAGATTCATTCGATTTACTTGTGATTTGCTTCACGCTACCATGTTGTCATAGACTAAGCAAGCAAATATTAGTGAAATGCAATATTTCGTAAACGTTTTTGGTACAACCCGCGAGCATCAAGATTTTCCGAATCAAACTCATTCACGTTCAGCATAATCATTGAATCAATCGATAAAATGCAGGCGGTATCGAGAGGCAGATTGACGCTAGGTTCGGGAGCGTTATCATGTAACGGAACAATGTAAGATGTGCTCATAAAATTTTGGTGGCTCGTGCGCTTTGTGTTTCAAGACTGGTATCGCGGGTATCAATTTTCAATCATGGTCATTTTGATTGTTTTTCGATTACGTCATTTTTGTATTTCTGACGTTTAAGCTCAGACGGTACCGTGGGATTCGCAATTAGACACCTCAGAAAAGACGAAGCCATCGGTGATCTACAGGTTCTGGTTCTAATCCCAATTAGATTCAAACTTTTGTATTGCATTCACAGCGCAAAATGAGCTCGTTCAATCATAGGAGTTTCAGGCATCATATCTAAGCATGCCATCACATATCGTCGATATAATACAACACAAAGGGGCAACTGATAGCTGATACGCGTTAACCACATAGCCTGTTCATAGCCCTGTTCGCTCGGGATGTGTGTCCTTTTCAGAATCGGACGGTAAAAGTGATACGAATCTGCGTGCACATTCTTGAATTGCAAGAATGCAAACTCCCGGCATTGCAGTTTCCATATGCTGGACGGCGTCGGCTGCTGCTGCTAGCACTAGGTAGCAGCCTCAGGCGGGGGAAACCACTGCGCACCAAAAAGTAGGAATTTCGGATGCTTTATATATTCCTTGTTACGAAAAAGTGGTATTATTGGCCGTTTTTTCACTCGCGCAGTTTCCATCTTGTTTCTTTGATCGGATTAGCAGTTACACTAACACGAACAGCAGATACTCCAAACATTGCGTAAAATGTTTGTCGTGTCGTCGCTGTTAATTTGTTTAGAGTATAACTCTGAAAATGTTACAGGTGAAAGTATGCGAAGGGATTTACCTGCGAAACGTATTTATTAAGAACAAGAAGCACTCAAACATATTACTTTCCGCTACGCGTTCGTTTTTATCCTTGTGCCTATGAGCACCAAATGTCGACGGTGCGCGGCCCGTGCATTCTCCAGCGTCAGTCTCCGGCGTTATGGCGGCGTTATATGGTCACTTTGATGAAAAAGAGCAGTGTTATTATTCAGCTAAAACTAACACAGACACTAGAAAATGTTGACTGTCTTAGCAGGCTTCCAGACATGTCAAAGTTTGAGGCTATATTTCACGCTTGTATAGACGGTCCTCTCGCAGGTACTGCAAAGGTGGTGGATGTACGGAAAAATAGGGCTCCTTGCCTTTACAAGTGCCCATATTCCTAAGGAATTTATGGCACATTGTATCAATGCTAATCCTCGCGCAAACGCGACATGAACAAAACGGTTCCGTAAACTCACGACGACCTATCTTGGTATGATGCATCTCACGTTCCGTTTTGGTTCTGATTCTTCGAGCTAGACCAGCCGCACGTACGCATGGTAAATGACTACATTCTAGACGCTACGTTTCTTCTTGTTTTAGTGTTGCTACAAGGAGCATCATATCGCATTTCACGGCATCTCGAGACGCTCCGCTCTGGGTGGCTATCGTCGCCTCCACTAGTTTATCATAGCTTTACAGCGAATTAGCAGAACAACCCGTGGGCATTTCACGTTACATGAATATCTCACGGCCACACAGAGCAGAATCTCAATCGCATGCATTTCGTTTTAAGGGTGTCGTTTATTAATGATCAATCTCTTCACATTGGCCTTGGGCGTCGAAATGGACGAGGAATCTTTGCACATTCTGTGGGAGCGTGTTTCGCCCCTTCGAGCCCCGGAATGAAATTGGTTCCTTACCGCTTTCTGACCCCACAAGAGGCAAGTGCATCTAACCGTTTTACCTAGTTTTATCAGTTGATGTAGATGTTGACAGTCCTCGAGAAATGATCGACTAAACTATCGGACATTTTGGTCTTTGTCGTTTTATTCATAATGATAGTACTATTGTCTCTTGTCATAGTTCTCTACCATTTCTTCAATGTGTAGTGAGTCTAGATTATTTTTACTTTGCGACTCATAATCGTATGTCGCTAGACCAGCAGTGATGACTCGTGCCGGGGATTTCGAATGTTTTTTTTTTCTCAATATGTTCCTGTTCCCATTGCAGCTGTTGCGCTCAGACGGCAAAATATGTACGGACAAGTGATGCTATCACGCGGGCAATATCTGCCCGGCAGAGCCTGGCGATAATGGTTAAGTGCTGTAAGAAGCTATGTACTAGTTCTTGTTACCTCGTCTGTATGTACTCCCCACTATAAATGATGATCAAATTGCTCACAAACACTTGACTTTTGTTATGATCATTTCACCGCAGTCTCTTCGTGGTCGTGCCGAACATGAATATATTTGTTATTTATCACTGAACACTATGTTTCGACCACTTCCTTATTAAAACAGGGAAAACTTTATCACAGACAGCTGAGTACATGGTTCCAGCGTTTTTGAATCTTTCTGCCATCGCGTGACAAATTAAGCTTTGTGAGATACAAACTCAGTGAAACTCGAAATGTGCTTTGTGAGGCTTTGTGACGGCCGAGCGAGCTTAGTGATGTACGAAATATGCTTTGCTACGCAATAGTTAAGACAGTTATGTTTGGAGCCATGTCCTCAGCTGTCGTGGTAAGCTTTTACACCTTTTGAGAAACACCAGTGGGTGGATTATCACATCTTATTAAACGTAAACTTCTCATTTTTTTAGACAGACATGAGAAGAACGCGGTCGAATTATTATAACCTAATTTGCGATAAATTGAGTATTGCCCGTCTTACATTGGCTGCATTCACTTTTTGACAGCGTAAATACAATACTCCTATGAAATCTTACTATATTCACAGCCTATAGCGGAAAGATAAGTAGACAACCGCTTTAAATCTCCTGCAAGCCAGACCAAGGTCCGATATAAGCTCCGACTGACCACACCGCACAAGAATGGCAGAAACGGTCTCGCATCGCTGCGGGAAGTAGTTTCCCGGAGAAAAGATGCGACTTATTGACATGTGGGTCTCATGACCAAGTTCGTCAAAGCGTCGGACCATCGAGTTGCAGCAAAACATGTGAGAAACGTGCGGGGAGTCGTCCTGCTTCACATAACTGCGTAATAAACAAAGCAGATGGCTTGCACAGATGTGTAAGTGGGCTAGGTGACTAAGAAACTCATCTTTTTAAGGTGTTGCGATCGGAATGGGTTTTAGCTGAACCGACCCCAGAGTTGCATCATACCTTCAGTCGAATCTGGACATATTCCAAATCGTACAGTGCTTAGTCATGACAGCCCTTTTCGCGCCAGCGTTTCTTTGACTCGTACCTGATTTGGTCACGTCGCATTCTACAGGCGCATAGTTCTAAAATGTACGAAAAATTTGATGTACAGAGGGCGAAGCCCGCAGTCTTTTTCTATAGGCTATCAAGATAGCCGTTATCCTTTACTCTGGAAGTGTTTACGGTTCGTCACCATGCACTAACTCTTCTGTGCGTTTGATCTCATGAGGCCGAATCAGAATGTGCCGCAAATATGAAATAACGATTAGGTTGGGTAAAGTAGTCTAAGGTGAGCCATTTTTTACATTTTGGTAACCTGTACTAGTAGGAAGGGAAATTTTGAGCTTTTGACTTAACACGGTGAAATGTTGATCTTTTGTGCACATATCGGCGTGATATATATATATATATATATATATATATATATATATGTATATATATATATATATATATATATATATATATATCGGAGTCGATGAAGAAGAGAATGCCGTCTTGCGACGATGATAGTGATGAAGATAAAGAAATCAGAAATAATATATATATATATATATATATATATATATATTTCTTGATTTCTTGATCTTCATCACTATCATCGTCGCAAGACGGCATTCTCTTCTTCATCGACTCCGCTTGGCTTTTCCGCCTTGTGGTTTTACTTTCCCGCGTAGCGGCTTGCTCCCATTTGCTGTTGTTCTTGCTGGAGTCGGTTCTTTTCGGGGATCGATGTCAGGACCATCGATCGTCTTTGATTACGATTGGCTGTTTCACTCTTTCGTGGTGGAACTCTTCATATGGGTATTATGGCTTCCGCTGCAGCGCAGGTGGCTGATGCGTCCAGCACGGTTCCATCGGACCCCAGGTCAGTCCGTGAAAGGGTGCTACCTGGTTCCACGGCAGGGTGCCACATGGTCCCACATCGGATGATGCCACTCCTTGCGAGGCGGTACTTGGTCTTGCGGCTGTGGCGCCCGCGCCCTGCAGTACGCCACCTGGTCCGGCGCCAGAGACATTCTGTAGCAGCCTGTCGGTCACATCTGCCGGCGAGAATGCGTGCTCTGGGAGAACACCTCTGTTGAAGGGGAACATCCCAGTTGCTCTGAACGCAGGCTGAAAGCTGGACCCGGCGAAGGCCCTGGTGTACGTGATATCCACGATTTGTTAGACGCCGTAGATTGTCACCGTGTGACCTGGATTTTCCCGCATCCAGTCCTTCATAGCCCTGCTGCAGTAGGTCTTCAGCGGACCGCAAACCGATATGTCTACAGACTGAAGGCAATGAGAAGTATGCGGCGGAAGCGCAAGAATTGTGACCCCGTCGGCGCGAGCAAACTCACTTGTCCGAAGCGAGATATGAGAATTGTGGTTGTCCGGGATGATGAGGACCTGCCTGCCGAACATCGAATGAGTCTTTGAAAGTGGATGAGGTACCCGAGGAATATATCCTCGTTTACCCTCCCATCCATTTATCCTCCCATCCTCATCGTTGCACATCCTGCAGTGCCTGTGGGGGCGCCTCGAAGGAAGTGATTCGGGTAGCTCACTCAAGGAAGGATGATGAGTCGTGGCACAGAACTCCCGACGACGCTTCCTGAACAAGGCAGCGTACACAACTCCCCCCCCCCCTTCTGTGGAAGCGATGGGCCCACCTGCCTCGATCCCTATTTCGCCACCTTTTCGGCGTCTGCTCCGTGATTACGCCCGTCCCATCAGCGTTGTAGGCGTCCTCAGGCGAGGATGGGTGCTTTTCTAAACCCTCCTCTATTTTTAGATGTTCCTTCCATGTGTTTATTGGAATCGTTGGCACGAGCTAGACACGTAATCTCTGGTGTGCTGTCCATGTATTGAGTGGAGTTGAGCCGTAATCACCTTACCCACCTCCGTGTTGGAACAAACTGCCACACTACGATATGACAAATGAAACAGCGTGGCTGAAGAGTTGCTTTCAAGCTCATCCGCGCGAAATATATGGCGATTTCAGGAGCAGGCACGGCCAAATACATGTGAGTCAGTAAATCAATGATACCTTCTGAAACCAAAGACGACAGAACACGTTGTACATCCTCGAAAATGTTCACATCAACGGGTCAGAATCATGTTAATGTTCAGAGTGCACCCATCGCCCGCCCGCCGTCGTTCGCATCAAAACAGCTAGGCCGAGCTTCTCAAACGTACCGCCAGGCAGCCGCTCGGAAACAGTGGAATCTTGGGATAGAGATATGGATGGGATCAACTTACCAATGTGCTCAAATTGCCCCACTTCAACCTATACCATGGTGAAATAAAAACGCCGCCACCAAGGGGTAAAGTTACGGCAATTCTTACAGCTCTTATAACAAACCATGGATTTCTTTCCTACTTATCCAACTTTTCGAGCATTTGAAGGCCCTGTCTAACAGTGTTTGCGTGAAAGGGACTAGTGAGAAGCAATCCATCAAGGTATTCGTCACAGTGGCCATCTAATCCACAGCAACGAAGTCAGGCACAAGTCTTATGGAAGGCCGCTCAAGCTATGATACATGAGGGTTATCATAACAGATAATCGCGCGACGTATTTATGATATAGCATGCTTTGGCTGCGTAAAGAATGATACACGGGATTAAACATTGTGGCTATGTTATTCCGGATGCCCGGGAGTGGATTTAAGGTGATAACGACAGGCTGCCCGGGTACAAGCTTTGCTGTCAGACAAGAGCTTACAGCCACTGCAACTACTTCGCAGCCTTGAGACACGCAATATCTTGAAGGCAAGCCTATCACTGTCTTCCCAGATACGCCCCGCTGTTTTACAGATTGGTCTAATTACCATACCAACTTGCATCCCCTATGGCGGTTATCAGCGGTTTTGGCATCCGCCGTGATCCGATCGTAAAGAGTCACTTCTTGGACGCCTGGACAGCAACTCTTGTCCTTACTTCCTCACAGGTCCACCTCCACCCCCTCGAAGACGACCTGAGGTGACGCTCTGCCCTCCAGCTCGCGCTGGTGTTCTCCGTTCTCAAATGGAGCAGGCGCGAGCTTGCCCTGCGTCTCCGGCTCCTTCTCTGCCGGTGGCTCTTCCTCTTGTTCTGATGCATCTGCGCCGACTTTCGGCTCCTCTTGCTGGATGTAGGCGACTCCGTCGTTGTCATTTTCCCCCGGCTCTCCGTCATGCTCTGTTGTTTCTGTACCGTCTTCAGAGTCATCCGGCCGGCTGTGAGCGTCCTCGTCATTACTCTTGCTCCGCGACTTCTTGGCGTTGTAGCCGATTCTGCCGATGGCAACATGTGACTGAGTCGTGGCGGTGGAAAACCGGCCGGTAAAAACTTCGTTAAAGTAAAAAACCGGTTACCAGGTAAGTGTGCGAAAAAGGCTAAAATACTATCTGTTTAAATGTTCCGATGCGATGCAATGATGCGAGCGAGCCATCTAACATCGACCATTTGTTACAACCTCCTTTTCTAAGACTTGGGTGATCGATATAGTGCATCGAAATCATAATCTGACAAACAGCAAGGGACAGCATTGGCGATATTTGTTGAGATCAGTTGGTCCGTTCAGTTCGTACGGTTTTCTGTAGGACGAGATGACGACGTTAGGCGGCAGCGTGGGAGGCGCCTGGTCGCAGGTGGGCATTTTGCGCACGTTTCAAAGATTCCCGTGTTACTTTTGTCTTCTTCAGCATACCCTGACGGCAACAAGAATGATTAGCAGATGGACAAATTCTCACAGGTCTCTCTCTCTCTCTCTCTCTCTCTCTCTCTCTCTCTCTCTCTCTCTCTTCTCTCTCTCTCTCTCTCTCTCTCTCTCTCTCTCTCTCTCTCTCTCTCTCCTCTCTCTCTCTCTCTCTCTCATCTCTCTTCTCTCTCCTTCTCCTCTCTCTCTCTCTCTCTCCTCTCTC
>NW_023596545.1:26095044-26145458 GCF_011947565.3 Pollicipes pollicipes
GAGAGAGCGAGAATAGAGAGAGGAGAGAGAGAGAGAGAGAGAGAGAGAGAGAGAGAGAGAGAGAGGAGAGAGAGAGAGAGAGAGAGAGAGAGAGAGAGAGAGAGAGGAGAGAGAGAGAGAGAGAGGAGAGAGGAGAGAGGGAAGGGAGAAGAGGGAAGAGAGAAGGAGGGAGAGAGAGAGCGGAGAGAGAGAGAGAGCGAGAGAGCAGAGAGAGCGAGAGAGAGAGAGAGAGAGAGTAGAGAGAGAGAGAGAGAGAAGATAAGAATATGAGAGCGGGATAGAGATCCTCTCTCTCTCTCTCTTCTCTCTCTCTCTCTCTCTCTCTCTCTCTCTCTCTCTCTCATCTCTTATATCACTCCCTCTCTCTCTATCCTATCTCTCCTATCCACTCTATAACACTGAAAGGAGCTTATGGCCTTCACATATCCAAAAGTCCATGGCATTGTCGATGTTATGCTCTAGGAATGAGTTATTTTTGACATTCCAACTTTTACGTACAAAATCGAGAAACCAGAGAAACAGATAAGTTTGCAGGCTATGGTAGGTTTCAAGTAGAAATGCGGCTTGATAATACCCGGCTGATTTTTTATTTTTACTTTTTATGTTTTAGCAAGGGATGGAATTATTTGCAGGTTAAGCCTATTCCGTACTGGATGGAAACTTAAGTTTTGGATCGCATTTTGGCATCATTTTCGGCCCGAATAATTGTCCCAAAGTGTTCGTGATCAAGCGGTATGAAGTTTGTTTTATCAAAATCGGCAAGATATTATGGCCAGCAATTGAACTGGGCGCTTGAGGCGCTTTTATGTCTTGCTTTCCCCCCCATACATTTTCAGATCAGTGATGGTGATCGGAGTGGCACGATGAAGGCTGATATGCTACTACTTAGATGACACGACCAACACAGACATCTCGTGGCCAACTTAACACTGCCAAGTCTTCACACTAGTTTGTCCCGTCACTCCAGGACCTTTGCTCACATGCACCTTCTGTTCTTGGTGTCGAACTCCTTCGATACACTGTTTGTCAGAATTGATCCCTCACGGCACCGCTCCTCACATTCCCAGGGTGTCGCTTCTTACTGTGTCTTCAGAATCAGCGTACCACGAAGCAGCCAGGTCACCATGTCTTCGTGACCAAGTCCTACAGGTCAGCTAACTCGGAGACAGACTCAGCTAGGTCACGGGTCAGACTGTGGTCATCTCGCTCGGTGAGATCACACTATCGGAGCTGACGAGCCGCATCTGAATGGGCCAGCCTTCTTAGGAGAGCAGTCAAATGCGCGAATCCCAGAAATACACAACACCATGATTATGGTATTGAGCTCTGGGTTCCAAATGCACTGAGAACAAGTCCAAAAGACAAAACGACAAAGGTTCTGACTTAAATAGTTTTACAACATTGTAATTCTGCGTCAAAGTCCCGTGATAATTCAAGATCTCTGCCCTGGGTTTGCCGAAGGAACTCCCAGCATCCTGAATCACGAAATCCATGTCCCAGCTCTATCGCTGGACTCTGCAAGCGCGGACTCTGAAGCGAAATGCAGTGGGCCCATTTACAAAGCTATTGCCTTAAAGTTACGATGTGCTTAAATCAGGTTAGCTCTGCTACACCTCCTCGCTGTCGTTAAATCTTCAAAGACGCCGACTTGATGACCAGTGACTTGACTCCGCTGGGTGACCGGTGACTTGGGTAGGATGTCAGTTCGTGTCGTCAGTTAGTGGAAGCTACTCTGTGGGCAGTTTCCATGAACTGACGACACCAGGCTGAGTCTGAAAGCTGTCCAGATAGGAAAGAATACGGCCGATTTGTGGCAGGCTCGAAATCCCACACATGTGGTAAAAGATACTCATTAAAAACAGAATCTTCTCATATCACCTGGAGTCATTTTCGTAGGGTTCTGCTTCCAATTTTAACTTGATGAAGGGTCTTTACTAGCATTCAGGAGCTTTCCCTTCATTTTGCGGAAAAATCTAGGATTCAGAGTACTTTTAAATGCTGTCGAGAAATCTGCAGGCATCCGACATTCATTCGAGCACTCAGATTTAAATTTCCAGGGTACCGAATTAACCTAAAAGCTTAGCTGAAAGATCTTCTGGGGTGCCAAATCCATTCATTGACTCCACGGACATAACCCACCCGGGACGTCAGGCGCCGGCCTGAGAGCCGCTCAGGCCGGGTGTCGCTGCTCTGAGGGCTCAGACGAGGAGCTGTAGCCCGCCGCTCAGCCCGTCCCGGCCTCTGGACGTCAGCTCGCCGCTGAGCTCTGATCAGCCGGTGGGCTGCGGCGGACCGCTCAGCTGCCCCCGGGCGGCCGCCGCAGCTCAGTCACTGAGCTCGAGCTCGTCGGGCGGGTCGAGCTCGGTCAGCACGTGCATCTCGGGCGTGATGGAGAGCCGCGGCTGCCGATGCGACTCACTGGCCAGCAGCCGCGTGACGTCTGGGGGCGCGCCGGCGCGCCGCCGACGGCGCACCAGGAACGCGCGCACCATCGCCTGGATCTTGGCGATCTTCTTCACTTCGCGCTCGTACAGCCTGCCGTTGCGCACGCGGCACGGGTCAGGGACCAAGGTCAGAGGCCGGAGGTCAGGGATACTACCCCGTCTCCAGGTGTCGGCCTGGCATCAGATTATGAGAAATGTGTGGAGAAGGCACCAACAACGGTTAAAATAGTACTTGTGGTAATGGTTCATTATAAGTCGTTGGGCGATGCTTATCAATGGCTCAATGGCATCAATGTCACATAACGGCAGCAGTGGTCAGTGCACGGAGCGACGTAAGCACAAACCCACCGTGTACACAGTGGTCTTTAGTGTAGTGACCATTGTCAGTCCCAGTTATCATCATGACGTACGTGTTTCATGCACCAGGTGAACAGCGTAGCAGGACATCAATGCAATACACGAGGGGCAGTATTACAGTCATAGCAACGGACAAAGCATCCATGGTGCATTTTCTCGACCAGTTCCTCTGAAAGACTGAGGCGCAAACTATATCACGAAGTCGCTAGACGGGGAGCAGATGTGCTATAAAAAGAAGCCAATGAATCACGACTCGCTCCGTTGCCAGGCCCTCACTGGAAATCTACGCGTCCGATCATCGGAACGCTCGACCCCACCTGCTCATAAACTCCTCATCATCATCATCCGATCATCGACCCACCTACTCATAAACGCCTCGTCATCATCATCCGATCATCAACCCACCTGCTCATTATCTCCGCCTCATCATAATCCGATCATCGACCCACCTGCTCATAAACTCCTCGTTGAAGTACTTGAGGAAGATCTTCTCCCGGCCGATGATGTAGCCGTCCAGCTTCAGACGCACTAGCAGGAGACGGCAATTCTCCCGTGACACCTCCACCCTCTCGTCGAAGTCGAAGGCCAGAAATTGGTACCTGCCGAAAGTTTGGCACAGCGCGTTTTCGACTAACGCCATGCTGCGACCAATTTACACACGTCAGTCGCGAGGGCCTGTTCTCAATTCGGGAGGTGTTTGCTTCTGGGCCGTCGGTTAATGGCGTCTACATAAGTTCACGCCAAGCTATTGGGGCGACTGACTTTAATGAGTGTCAATACCAGACAAACTTGGGGATTTGTCACCGTTGTTTTGCGATAAATATGAGTTATTCATTTACCATGCTAGTAACAATGCAACCCGAGGGTTAACGAACCACGAGGATACAAGTATTGCAATATCCACCAAACGTCCGGCATCATTACTTTCTCACATCTTATATGCACTAACCGTCTCAGAAACTCCGCAAAAGGTATCCTCTGAGAGAATCCATTTTTCCTGGTTGCGATGGTGTTCACAACTTGCATGCACTTCAGTTGATGAGAAACTAGACCTGCATGGAACAGGGATGCTGGTCAGCATTGTGCGTTGGCATGGTCGGCATTGTGCGTTGGCATGGTCGGCATTGAACACAATCAGGAAGGACTTTAAAGAGGCTCACGAATACCGAACGTCACTTAAACATGATAATTTCACCATTTTCAATTCATGCATCTCAGGAACACGTGGAAGCTGTGCTCCTCATGGGGCAGATCTTGACAGACATGAGCTCTGAGATGAATAAGTGGTCAGCGAAAGACACCGCGTGCAGTCAGAGCCAACGTCCTTCGGGGGGCAAGTTTATCCCCACGCGCAGTACTGTATCAGCCTATCCCCTCCTTCCTCAGAACAACACATTTGTCACACCTTAACCATCCCTGCCCCTACCAACACTTCACCTCCATTTCAGGTCCATGTTGATGGCTCGTTCTGTAGATCAGCTGTTTGCCGAGCACACACTCTGCCTCCGCCAGCACGTCACATCTGTCCCACGCACACCCTCCCAGCAGCAGCCCGTACGTTACCTGTGTCCCAGGTGTTGGCAGCGCCGTCGCCGTTCGGGCGGACGCAGCGCACAAAGTGGGGCGTGCTGTTGATCAGCTTGTGCATGACCTCCATGGCGCTGAAGCGGTAGCAGGAGGCCTGCGTCAGCAGCGCCAGGCCCGTCTGCGAGAGCCGGCCTCGCGACCGCGTGTCGAACCGCTGGAACGAGAGCGCCGGGTTAGGTACGCCGGTGGCGTCTGATGGGTGCTCTGGGCAGGACCTCAGCCTAGGACCATCAGGGTCGATTAACCTCAGACATCGTGGACAGCTTGATCACCATCACGGTTGGTATTTCTGATCGTTCCACATGGTACCCCTTCATAGAGCGGTGACCACCACGGGCATCCCTTCACAGAGCGCCCCATGCGCATGACTGCTAGATCCATTCGAAGTCCATATGGAAAATCTCTAAAGGCAAAGTTTGCAGGAGGATGAACTGAACATTATTATTGTATCGTTTCGTACAATTAAAAAAGCTAGGCAGCAGGTTCTTGGTCCGATGCTCAATTTCTGACTTGCTGGTATGGCTGCAGCTTTGGGTCTGCCTCCTCCAACGCGAAGAGCAGTCACAGCTCTTAGACATAACCGTCCACAACGCCGCCAGGTCCAGATCCACAACGCCGCTAGGCAGACAATGGTCCAGTGGGAGAGCTAGCTCCAGACCTTATTGCCGGTGCCGTCATCGGAGACCTTGGCCTTGCCGCCGGCTTCCCTCTGCGCCTGGTCCCGGTCCATGGTCAAGTTGCCCGTCTTGGTGAGTGGTAGCAGGAACATGGGCGCCACGAACGGGTCCTCCGACTGGCGCAATGTGTCGAACAACTCTGGGTCCAGGTGGTCCTGGGGACCGTCAAGCGAGTGTCAGATCGTGCTCGGGGACGGCGCGAAAGGAAAGATCGCTCTCAGGGACACTGGGTGAGGGCCAGGTAGTCGTGCTTATTTCTGGTTGATACGATCCTGACACGAATAAATCACCCTGCACGATGACAGTAGAGCGAAAGAAGAGAAAGTGACGCAAGCATCTCATTCGTCCTGCAAATGGAGAGGAAGCCCCACTGATAGCTGCATCACTGCAATCAATGTTTCAGGAACCATGCCGCACCCGAGGAACACTACCTTATTTTTCTGCACGATGTCCTTCTTGGAGTAGGAAACCTTCCCGGCGTAGTGGGCAATGCTGAAGCCCTCCTTCTCGGGAATGAAATGGCGACTTTCCACGCTCTCGCGACACGTCTCTGGAATCGGGTAGGCTGTGAGTCGTGAACGCCATTTGCTTAGAACACATGCTCTACAAATACTACTTTCGGAATATGTGCTTGGCAAGTTGTATGTTAATCGCCAGCTCTTTTCTGGTGAGGTCGGACAAGTCTAGAGTTTAGCTTGGGTATATTAATAAACAATGAGGTAGAGTAAATATACAAGTACTAACTAACTAGTACTAACAAACCAGTAAATAAAGAATGAGGAAGAGTTCAACTTAACTGACTCGCATGGCCAGGAAATTACGTTTCCTAAAAGGCCATATTTCTGCAACCCTCCAAAAAAGCTTCATGCAGTTGTAGGCAAAACGAAGCGCAATTCTTTAAAAGGAAGCAACAAGATCTGAAGGTCTTAACGTACAACCTGTCGGATCGGACGCGATTTTCCTGCAACGTTGGGACATCCACGGAACATTGCTTTTCCAATCCACTAGCATGATTCACGCAAAATTTATCAATTACAGATTAATTAAACAAAACCGGTCTAGGGGGGGGGGGGGGGGCTCACATCTCCCTGGTCCTGTGTCACCACGGAACAGGATCCCAGCCTACGATGGAGAAGAGTGTTGACAATCGAACGTCGTTCTGACAGAAGTTTGGCTTGATGTGTGCAATCGGTTACGAGCGTTACAGCGCTCATCATGGATCTGTCCGTTCTTGGGCAGGTTTCAGAGTTAATGTCCAGTCTTGGCCACTACGTAGATATGAAACCAGCAACATGGTGCAGGCGAATATACCTTTCACAAATCAACATGGGATTTCAACGCCGTCCGACCCGTAGTGTTAACAGCAATCGACCTGCAGCCGAGCAACGTCGTGCCATTTGGGCTAGTCTCGAATCTCACATCCGTCCGTCGTATCTTCAGCATAAAGAGGTCTAGGCATGAAAACTACACAGGTGTCACACCCGTTGCAATGTGACATGTACACACCCAAAGTATTTCATTTCACGAATAATTTAGCCGCGGCCACCGAAAGCAGGCAACATTCGAATTGTATCGTTTTCTTTTGCTCAGGTGGATGGCCCGGGCTTGCCCGCGATCATGTGGCGCTGAGGCCATTCTTTGTCACACCCTGTTTTCATCAAATGCGAACATTCCAGCAAAATGATAAAACCCATCTACATGGATATTCAAAAACACTTGGTCCTCTCGCTTAACTGTCGACTTTGGAAACTATCCTCTTGTGAAAAATCCTCATATCTGTCATCACTTCATTTGTCGCACGCCGCAGAAAGTGTGTTGCGTGCTGTGCAAGAATGCAATAGAAATACTTACCGAGTAGCTTCTCGTCGGAAGAGTCTGCTGACAGCGTCGTCTCATCCAGCACCGCCAGCAGGCCTTGTCCCTTCTTCATCAGCATGTCAATGGTGGCGCTGTTGTCGACGAAGTGGAAGGACGGCGCCTCCAGGTCGTCATTGCGGTAGTCCTCCTGAGTGGTGGAAAGGAGACGGATTGCACGACCCAGTCGTGTATCTCTACCAGCATCCATAAGCCGTAGTGACGATTGTTGTATGTGCATCTGAGAAAACATTACGTTTGATTCATGAAGTACCTAGGCCAGCATTTATGCTTAGTGGGTTTCAGCACGCCTTCGAGCATCTACTGCCGATCCGTTGAGATCCGACAAGCAATTCTCACCATTTCCCACTGGAACACCGACTGGTTGTAGAAGGACTGGATCTGTTCGTTGAAGGCGTTGACCACCAGCTGCTCCAAGTAGTTCGTGCTTCTACACTCGAAGCCATACATGTCCAGGATCCCCACCGAGTTGGTCTCCCCGCTGGGGAAGGCACAGGCAGGGTCGCAGACTTAGAGTCAAGTTAAAGCTTCCCATCCAGCAGGGGACTCCGCAACGCTAGAAACATCGGGAGATGGCGAGTGGAGATCACGGATTATGATCTTTCTTGCTCAGAAGTTCTGGGAATGCTACGAGATTGCACGAAGGGCAGCTAAAGCTACCGCAGCTATAATTAGTTGTGGAAATTTCCTGGAAGAGCTCGACCGTCTGGCATACCGAAAGGATTCTAAATCCATGTGCGCATAATTATTTTCAGATCATTTGGGGGCGGGGCGGGTTCATTGAGCTTGACACCCAACAGGGCTCTTTAATAAACGCCAGATAACCACGAGACAGCTTAGGAAATTACATGTCATTTCTAGCATATGTAAAAAATGCAGGACAGCGACACAACCTCGTCACAAAAGGACGCCATCTCGTGCACCGCACTCACAACAGCAGGCGCGTGAGCGTGAAGGCGGCGTTGGTCCAGTTGACGACGCTGTCCACAAGGCGGCCGTACAGGAGGCGGGCCAGCGCGTCCCGCGAGCCGACCGCCTGCGCCGCCGTCTTGGCCTCCTTCACCGGGTCACCGGCCACGATGCTGCAGCGGTGACGCAGCGCCCAGCTCAGCTTCGTCTCGTCCACCGAGAGCAGGAACGACACTGGGAATGGCGGCTTTGGTGTCAGTGTGGTGGCTGAAAGGTCACTGCAAACAGGGGCTCTGTCGGGAAGGAACGCTACTTGTAACAGCGGCTCTTGTGTCAGTCCGACATTAGGTCGAGGGAGCGGTGCTGGGAACATGGCGTGGATATTGTGTTAGGTGGCAACACTGGAAATAGTCACCACGAGCATTTGGAAATTATGGATAAAAATGGCCGCTTCCAACATACGAATGGAGTGCCACTGTAACTAATGTTCGCGCCCGCCCGTCCTGCCGGGTGAGAGGCAGGAGACGCCATATAGCCTCAGCAGCTGAGTGCGTCGTAAAGCCCCAATCACTCATAGCTAATGTTCACTGCGTCAGTAGAGAACTGGATTGGGATCTCAGCGCTAAAGTAATGTTTTTGTTACCACACATGAATCGCAGTCAAAAACATTCTTCAGTTACTCAGAGAGAACAATTATTGGGGAAACTTAAAAATTACGGTCTCCTTTTCCAATCACATGATTGACACTCAAAACGGTTGCCGTTTCGGATACTACAACAACTATCGAACTGAGGGCGAAAAAGCGCAGTGAGCGATGCGCCGAAAGATGAGTATTATGCTCACTAGCAAAATGGCGCTACATATTAAAGCAAATATCACGGACAAAATGCTCATACGTCACCTTATGTTTTGTCCTGAACCAAAATTAACTGAGACGAACATACATAATACCGTCGGTCACCTGTGCTGAGTACATCTTTGTTGGTAATGGAGACCCCATCATCAGCATCCACGAAGTCGACCTCTCCCAGCAAGAGGATGGCAGCCACCACCTTCCTGATGGTCTCCTGTTTGTCCTTGGAGATGTCCAGCGTGTCCAGAGAGCGCTCAAACTCCTTAAACTTCTCCGCGCTCTCCGCCGGGTCGATGTAGCGATGCATAGGTAAGAAGCGGTAACTCTGAATGGACACGCACATACTGTGAACATATGGGCCGTTTCCAAACTATCAATTTATGTAGTTGTTTGTGTACAAATACGAATTCAATTCGGGGGAGCACCTTATAAAAAAGATTGCGGCTTTAGTAAGAGACATATTTTAAACTTGTGAGACAATAGGTTCTTTTCTGGCGCCTTTAGGTCAATTTGTTTCTGGTGGTTGGAAAACTCCTACTTTCACGAAGAGGAGATAAGTATAGGGAGGATGGGCTTAGGTTCCCAAGAGAGATACATAATGATACTTGCATCTTTTTTCTGAAGCTTGTAGATTCCCAATCTTCCACTTTGCTTGAGTCCGTAGAAATACGCATAGAGAGCGTTGAAGGTACCGTCGTTCCTGAAATAGACAGTAGGGCTTCGTTTATCGTTAGGTACTCTGGCGAGTACAGAATATAGAAAGATGCAAAACAAGCAAAAAGAAAGTTACCTCACTTCAAAGCAGGACGGATCCTGGTATGTTAGCAGAGCGGAGCCTTCATATTGAAAGGAAAAATAGGAGCGCAGCTTCTTTCCAGCGAAACGCATGACGCACTAGACGGGGTCGGATCATGCCGAACACCTGATCGCCGCTTTGTAGCGGCGCGCGCGCGGCCGTGCTCACGGTCGGGAGTCGGCGATGCGCCACCTCTCCAGCATGTACACCCAGACGATGACGCCGCTGAGCCGGCCTGTCTTGGCAAAGGTCGTCTCGAGGTAGCGCACCTGGCGCGTCGAAGCCGAGTTGGAGTTGGTGGCAGCACTGCCCAGTAGCTCCACCACAAACTGGGCGCTCTTCACCTTGTCGGCCAGCGGCTGGCTCTGGAGGCGAGCACCGGGCTGGGGTGAGTGCGGAACGAGGTGAAGCTTGGTGGTCTTGTACCCAGCGTTCTTTGCTGGTGAAGGTGAGCAACACATCGATCAGGCTTTAGAGCTTAAGATAAGTAACTCTGGCCTTACCGACACCCTAGCTACAGACAACCTTAGTCTTACAGACAATGCTTACACTATGCTGGTGTGGTGAAAGTCTAACCTTTGGCTATTTGCAAGGCTCCGCGATACTCAAGTCCAATTTTCTTTTTATTTTCAGGGTCAGTCCATGGTATCTTCCTTCACAGTGGACCCAAGCCTACCTTGCCGAGGTGGCAGAGGTGCTCCAGAGCCATGTGGGCGTTGAAGGTCTTGCCGGCGCCGGTCTCACCGGTAAAGACGATCGTCTGCGTCCTCTTGTGGTGGGCCATGTCTTGGTGCGCCCGGTCCGCCACCGCAAACACGTGTGGTGCGTTGTCTGACCGTGCGCGTGACCGGAACGCGTCGTGTGCCTGGGCCGGGTTGAAGCGAAGGCGAGCTGGATGTAGTTACCAGAGATAGGCAGTGGGGCCACTTTCTCATGAGACTGAACTCTGTTATCAACATCCGCATCAGCAAGTTCGTCTCCAACGGTCGCTCCTGACTCAATGAATCGATATCGGCTGCTAACAGGCTGTCTATACCCTGTAGTCTAGCGTTGAAAAGAACACAAATATTGCGGGAAACTAATCATGGCAGACTCTCGTGGATCACTTGGCCTTTCAGGCTAAGGACTGCTTGTTCTTTCATGAGATCATTGGGCTGACCTGACTCTCTCCATCACTTCCGTGGGGGACTGTCGTGAATAAGGGAGCATGCAGGAAGTAATTGGTTTGATTATTGAAATTCAAGGAGACTGCACCCGCTGGCCGCTATCTTTAGCTCCAGTATACATGCATTACTTCCTTTATGGGACGAGAAGTCGGTTTAGAGATTTTGCACTATGTTCACCCCAGCCACAGACCACGGCTTCCAGCCGTCTCACGACGTGGACGTTCCCTGACCTTGGCATCGAAGAGTGCTGTCTCCGAAAATGGATTGATGGCGATCAGGACATCAGCAACAAACGTGTAGATCGTGCCGCGGTTGAAGCGCTTCTCCAGCAGGTTCAGGACGCCGTCATCTGTGACGTCCTCCAGCGCAGCCAGGTCGTCCTGCAGGATCTCCGTCGACTTGGAGTGAGGCCGCGTCTGGAAACATCGCAGACTGACTAGGTTGTGACTCTAGCACCCATAGACCCCATAATCTGTGCCCCCACCTTTCTCCGACCACCGCTCTCATCACAAGGGCGATCGACAGACCTGTCGCAGCCCAGATATCACAGGCGGCTTCCGTGCTGTTGGCTTTACTCATATGAGGCCCACACTAACGGAGATTGACGCCTGTGGTGCGGGCCGACACTGACCCTCAGATAGCCGGCCTTGGACGTGACCGGGGCCGGTTGGAGGCTGGGCCTCGGACCGGTGCCGGCGACCAGCGCCGCCAGCTCCTCCCGGATGTCAGACAGGCGCGGCTCAAGATCGGCCAAAAACGGATGGCTGATGACCTCCTCCATCAGCGGCCGGTTCTCCTGGTTCTTCTCCAGACATCTGTTGCAGAGGGGGTTGCAGGGTCGTGAACAGGACGGTGGACAAACCTTGCGGCAGGTGAGTTATCGTTTTTGGTGTTATTATTGTGCTGATGAGGGGCAGTTGTGACGAGGATGGCATGATGGTGTGAATTATTATTTTCACGTCATTGCTCAAACTTGTACAACTGCGTCAAATTAGATGGTTCGAACACACAATCTCCGTAACAACACAAACAGAGATTTCTCTGGTGTTGGCTAAAAAAAGTTGAAGAAAACAGGGATGGTTGGTCGTCGCTGCACGCGCCACATCAGAGCACGTCCCATCCATGCAAGAGGCTCCTGCCTCGGACGTACTCGACGATGAAGTCGAGGTAGTTCTGACTCCAGTCGGCGGGCCGCGCCAGCGTGGGCGGCGGGTTGCGGGTGATCTGGAACATGGCTCGCACCGGGTGGATGTCGGCCAGCGGCGGCACGCCGTCCCCGAGCTCGATCGCCTGTAACGCCTGGAGCAGCGGCGGGCCGTCGCGTCAGGATTCAAGTGAGCGCCGCCGGGGGCAGGCGGACGCGCCAACCCCCTCCGAACGCCTCTGGCTCCATCGCATCTCACCAGCGGTATGCAGATTACGTTACGGTATCTAGCTGTGACCACTAACGCCTGCAGCTGTTCCGTTTGGGCCGTCGCACGCCCGTCAGTAGTTCATGCGCCACTGAACGTTAGTCCCGACACGGCGGGAGACCCGGCTTACCAGGACCTAGCAGCACCACGGGGCCGGGCTTAACAGTGGAGCAACCGCTCTGAGGGACCAGATGCATCAAGGGACCAGACTTGTCGAGGGACCGGACGTATCGAGGGACCGGACGTGCCGAGGGACCAGACGTACCGAGGGACCAGACGTCGGCGCGGATGTCGTACTCGCTGTCGGGCAGCTGGTCGCAGAGAATGACCTCGGGCGCCATCCAGTAGGGGGTGCCAATGGCCGTGCCGTGCCGACCCATCGTCGACTTGAGGTGGCGAGAGATCCCTATCAAGATGGAAAAGGTCGTGAGCGATCAGCTTACGGGGTCGGTGTTTGGGTGGTTGGGTGACTACATCTGTTCATTACGGTGAAAAGTTGATGTCTTATAGTTAATAATTAAAGTTGATGATTATGTTGATGATTGTGTCGTCTTAAGGTTGATGATTAACCTGCAAGACATCAAATGATGTCTCGCGGGTTAATGGCGTCATATTTCTGCAAGAGTGGCTGAGAGACATAGGAGGAGCAGAGTTGAGATGTCAGAATGCAAAATAAAATGCAGCGAGGGAGGGGTGTCGGCGGACGTTGGGAAACGAGTGGCGTATTCTTGAAATGCGAAATTCCCTGCCGGACACTCCGAACCGTTTCTGTCGCTAGAAAACGATGAACCGTCTTGACAACAGCTATCGTAAGTCAATGTACTATCAATAACACGGCAGAAAATAACTGAAGATGGCTGCAACGCGCGTGGTGGGAATCAAGGTTACCGGGGTCCGCACAGCCAAAACCACGAGAACGTATGTAAGTACAACAATCTACTTCTATACGTCTAGGCTTCTCCGTTTCACGGGAATCGTTGCCTCGTGTTCCTACAGCATAAAAAGACAACTGATTTAAGCCCAGTATCATAGAGCTGTCGCGCTCCAACCGTATGGTGTCTAGACATCATAACTGTCGAACAGCGCGTACCAAAGTCGATAAGTTTCACATCTCCCTCGGCCGTGATCAGAATGTTCTGCCCTTTGATGTCACGGTGCATGACGTGGTTCCGATGCAAGTGGCAGGCGGCCTGCGAAGACAGGACATTTGGAGATGACGAACCCACTCACCAAACATCTTTGCTTGGGTTCGGCTCGGGCGCGGTCCACCTCCGCCACTGTATCGGTTCTGATAACATGCAATTGTATTGATCTGGTAGGAACCATGCCTACGCTGCCTGAAATTGAGTGCATGAGGGTCTAAGAGGACATCACATTTAACAAATCACAGATGAGCACCGAAGCTTTGCCCTAATGACATTCCGCAACAATTCACATACCTTTATCTCAGAGACATGGGACAGATGCGCTCCCTGCTTCGCCTTACCTACATGTAACTGCTAAACCAGGTTTACTGAGTGGCCACTGTTTGGCAGCTCGGCCTACCTGAGCGGCGTGGTACAGGATGTAAGCGATATGATCCTCCTGCATGAGCTGACCCTGCTCCTTGAGCCGTCGGGTCAGGTCCGTCGATGATCCTCCCGAGCAATACTGTCGCCCGGGCCGCTGAGTCAGTGATGAACGCTCACGCGCCACTGCACAACCAGCCCTACTTCAACACTGCACATTACGCGTGCTAGTTGTACATTCAGCCACTAAACAATCGTTTTTTTAGACACTTGTGGACCAGTCGTTGCTAACAGCTCTCTCCATCTAACGAAAGAACCAAATTAAAGTGGCACGAATCTCGCCTTGTCACGATTTCATTTCATTGTGAATTAGCCACTTCCCTTTTGTTTATCATTCTACAGTTGACTTGAAGGCTACTTCTTCCTTATCTCTTTCATTTACACCCAACTATTTTTGGCGCATCGTTGGCTTAAAGGAACATGGAGGAAGCTTCTACTGAAATGTGACTCTGGCTTGTAACCAGACTGCCTGTTTACCTCCATTGCTATCCATATTTGTTCGACACCATTGCTCTGGATCTTCCTAAAAACTCCGTAAAGTTTTGGGATGTTAGGATGCACGGAGAGATCTTTCAGTATTCTGTACTCCTCTTCAATATCTGGGAAGTTCTCTTCGGTGTTTTCAATTATCTTAATGACGACATGACACCCTGTGTAGTCAAACAAACGCAGTTGTCAGGACCTAGTCACATTCCTTAACTTTTGTGTTTTCTGTCCCCTCTGCCACCCTCAATAAGTTTTGTCACTTCTTCTTGTTGACTGCAAGTGACGGCATTTTACAATCATCGCTGTGAGAGAATTATAGCGTACTATTGATATCGTGGACTTATGCAGCCCATTTCCGTTTCTCACCAAATGTAAAGCGTACATTATCAACCAAGCAAACTCAGCGGGAAAATTTGGGCAACTCGGCGCTTCAACTTCACTGGTTTACATTTTTTACACAGGCTGTTGGTGACCAACGACATTCATGCACCACGCGTCACGTCTTCTTACGACAGGCAAAGTCGCTTCGACCGACGCCCTCTCCGCCAGCCAGAGCCAGTCGGTGCAGCCTGAGCGTCATCACCTGAGCCCTTATCCCTGGCCAGGTGGATCTCTCCGTAGGTGCCCTCAGCGATGCGGTCGCCGAGCTCGTACAGGTCGGACGGGTCGGCCAGCTCGTCCACCCGCAGGTATCGGCCGCTGGGAGCCATGCCGCGCCGCGCCGAGCCCGCACCTGCCGCCGGCGCACCGGCACGTTCAGCCTCCTCGTGTGGGGCACCACCGACACGCGGGCGGCGGGAGGACCAGGCCACTGCGGCGGCGGCGGTCGTTGCGGTCACGTTCTCAGTCCAGCACGCTGGGGTGAGGCGACAAGACTGCTGGTGTTGAGTCGTTATGCACTTGAGTTTTGCAAAGGGGTGCAAAGTCATACCCTTGAGGTTTTCTCATCATCGTTCTTGATTCAAGGTGTCGTGAAGAATGACATCAGATATGCTACCCATAACTGCATTTGAGGACGGTGTTTGGCTAGATATATATGTTGGAGTAATTGCCAGGTGCAAAGACGAGCAATTTAATGTACTCTCTTTCATCCTTTTTATTTAATCGCCAAAATGCCGGCATTTGACGGCATTTGAGGATAGTTTGATTTTGATCATGATGATGAATGTTACGTAAAAGTACGACAGACTTGGTGCATTCTTTCCTTCATTCCTTTTATTCGAGTTTCACCAAAATGCCACGAAATGGCGAAGTTTTCATGAGGAAGGATGATCTTTTTGTAGGTGAATGCAAATAAGATTAATAAAAGCCAATATGATCACAAGTTATCTTAACGAAAAGGACCCAAAAGAGATCGAATCAGCTGCATGGCTCGACTTAAATAAAATGTGCCTTTCTCTGTGGTTGACACAATGTAAATATGTACATCGGCACTATAAGACAGCTTATCTAAAAAGTGTGGGCTTTGATATTTCATAACCGCTAAGCTGGAGGTGGCCTGTACTGCCCGGAGTATTTACATTGCAGAATATTGGCATATCCACGGGATTTGGAGAGGCGTCCTTACCGTAGATCTATGCGTATCCTGGTAAGCTGTTGTCTTCTCTCTCGTTCCGCTGCGTAGAACTCGACTGCAAACGTACAAAATGAGTCGAAACGAGGTGAGAGACGCAGATAAACATTGCACCTTGACATTCTAAGAGAAATACTCGCCTGTTACGCATGCAGCAACGGAACTGAAAGTGACGGACTGGCAGTTATGACCTGATGAAGGCGACAACGACCCTGCCAGGCGTGATTTACAGGCATCCAGTGCAATCATCATTCTCCACATAATTTCTTGCACATGCAGTTGCATTCGTACATGAAGGCGCTCGATTTTTATCTCCTTTTTCCTTTAGACTGACGTGACTAAAAGTGGTCGCGTGCTCTGGGTAGTAGCATGAGGTGACCATTTTTTTTTGTGGGTGCCGTATGTTCACCATAATCGACGCGTCCCTAAGCCACAAATAATAAAAAGCGAGACTTGGCGGTCGGTGGGCAGCATCAGAGGACGAACGCCCGGCATGGACAAAGCTGCACCGGCAGCATTCTCAAACGCTACTGTATGTTTGAGACGTTCGCCGTGTCACGTCTGAGAACGCAGCCCGTCCGCTGATGCTTGTTTTGGCTGAGAGCTAGATCCTCCTGCCGTATTCGGCATAACGCTCGTTGGCAGTGCTCCAGCTGCCTTCTTTAGGTCATACATTGCCTCCCTTCAGTTCTGATCCTAGATATGCAATAGACACATCATCATCGAACAAGTCAAAGCGCAAGACATTCCTACCTCCATCAGATGATTTTGGCCTACGCTGTGCGTTTGCGGTCGATTTATGCGCAATGGAATAAGGGAGAAATCCCAAATAGTCCAGTGCACGCACCTATCTACGGAAAAGACCCTCCCCAGACCTACTCAGGCCCACCTCATCGTTAAATTTCTAGTTATAGTGGCGTTGTGCTTTGCACTCACTCATCACCTGTCAAAAGAACTCCGGGCATCTGCAGCACAGTGGATGCGAGATGTCAGTGAGCAAACACTTTTTAGGCGCGATGATTGCTGCTGAGGGTTCAACGTGAATATACATTTTATGACCACTGTGCATCACACTGTAAATCTGTGCCAAGGGCACTGCACAGCTCTAATGAAGCGCCACCGCCTGTACCCCGTTGCTCACCTGCCAGCGATGTGTCGTCCCCAGTCGCGCGGTCCGGTCGCGGGTCAGATGGCGGCGTGGGTCAGGCCTCGGGCGTCAGGCGTCGGCACCGAGCTTGACGAGCGGCCGACCCCACCTAACTGTCCGGGCCCGGCCGCCCCGGGGCGTGGGGCTTCCGGCCGCGAAGCCTTTAAGCTCGTTACGGAGGCCCTACCGCTGCCGGCGCCCGCTGCTGTACCGATTCCAAGCCGCTCAAACACTACCTGTATCCGACGTAACGACAGATTGCTGGTGGTGACCGGTGCCAATGGGGTTTCCTGTCATTGGAAACTTGCAGGTATTCTGGGAGACGAGAGGCATTTGACCGTGCTATTCTGCAGAACGCGTCTCGCATTTGGTATGAGCCTCATGGTGCATGTGATATTAGACTGATGTCGCATTTTATTTCAGCCTGATGTCACATCTTATTTTAGCCTGATGTCGCATCTTATTTTAACCTGATGTCGCATCTTATTTTAGCCTGATGTCGCATCTGATATTAGCCAGATGTCGCATCTGACAGTAGCCTGATGTCGCATCTGACCTCAGCCTGGTGTCACATCTTATTTTAGCATGATGTCGCATCTGATGCTAGCTTGGTGGCGCCGTAATGGATGGAAGCTCCGGGACATGTGGACTATCTCCGCCAATCTGAACGAGTAACAGCCATTGAAGTCTTTAAGAAAGCGATAATTTATTGAGGTACATAGCTACATAAATTATTACCAAGGGTCTCAGCTGAATGCAAGATTGCCAATGAACTGTAGAATACATTTTCTTTGGCAACTAGCTCATCGTTCAGTTGGACGACTCTGCGCATCGTTGCGCATACCGTGGCAAAAGGCCGCAGATTTGACATAATATGCATGTCAATGATTATCTTTACTTAGGAGATCAAGGGAGACACGCAGAAATACATATATTGAAATCGTGCGGTATTTCATGAGCAAATCCAGAAAGTTGGCACATCTGTGGATCGCTAAAACGTTTTTCAGTACGACATTTTTACGTATTCAGATCGCATTTATCCTTGTTATTTGCTATACATACCTTCATAAAAATTTCAGCATACTTTAGTGGTTTAGATTAATACTCTTTGGCAGTGTCCTGCATCGCGATGGCGTTGGCCCAGGCATATACCCCGATTAAGCACATGCTCAAAATAATTCTGATTTGTCTTTGGCATGCGCCTGAATCCCGCTGAAGGCCTGCCATTTTGCATTTCGCCTGTGTATGCAGCGTCCGAGCTTTCTAGCTTACAAGACTTCCGACCAGCCAGTGAACTATATGTTAAGGGTGCTTTTCCTCCTAAAACGTAACTGTGTATGTACCTGCGCGCAATCTTCGAGCACACGATCACTTGCTGCTTCTGAGATCGTTGTCACCTTCCGCCCTGATCGTTCTCAGTTCAAAGATCATTCTTGAGTTAATTTTAGACGCGGTGTCAAGTTTGCTTTCAACAAAAGTTCGAGGCATACGTTTCAGGAAACTCGGTTCCGGAGAAGGTGGAGGTTTCCCCGCATTATTGGATGGGCCCTGATTTTGGGTCCAGTGCCCACCAGTCTGTCCGAACACTCTTGTGTGTAACACCCTTCTATCCGAAGTGTGTTGTTAGCCAACCCGGGCTCACTCGAAGCTTTGAGGGTGTGCACTCTCCTACAGGAGCGATGTTGCTGATCTTTATCTGTTATTTATTTCCATGATAAAACGTAATTTATTAAGCATTCAGATATGGTTGACCAGCCCTTCGCCCACAAACTGCCTGTAATATTTAG
Organism: Pollicipes pollicipes; assembly: GCF_011947565.3. NCBI lineage: Eukaryota > Metazoa > Arthropoda > Thecostraca > Pollicipedomorpha > Pollicipedidae > Pollicipes > Pollicipes pollicipes. Next base: position 26,113,682 of record NW_023596545.1, read on the forward strand.
TGTGAGGCTGTTACACAAACGCCACAATTCGACTGACAAGAACAAGGTTCCAGGCCAATGATCGCGCAAACTTAAGGAGATGTGTAACTTTTTTGTCGTTGATATTTTGGGTGAGTTTAAAAAAGGCCATTTAAAAATGACTCGGTGATGTGGCCCACTCGGCTATCAGTACCAATATGGGCAAGATTTGCATGGATGGCTCAGCTGCTTGTTCGGATCCTGACAGTCACTAACATACGGGCCCATTTCCTATATCCGGCACCACAAATGTCAGCGGGACACGACAAAAAATCATACCTTGTCAAACAAAAACATAAAAACATAGTAAGATGTCATGCATCGCAACCCAGGTGTTACTTGAAAATGGACCTGGTCTGGTACTCACCCTAAACATGCATGCCTTGCTGGATGGCATGACTGCATGAATCCTGACTTTGAACTTATTTGGTACGCGTCAATAAGCGGGTCAATCCCACTCGGGTAATGACTGTGTCGGGACTTTGTACTGATCGCCGGCTGCTGCTGCATCTTATCTCGAGGCTTTGTCAAGCGATGTTCAAAACATCGAAACACGTGTGGCCGTGGGTACAGCTTCCTTGTTTACAGCACTGCAACAGAAGCTGCTCATAAGCATTGTTTGTGCTTTAGAAGTCGCATTTGTAAGCACGGCTCCAGGTGTTAAGCTGATGGCAGCTGTGGTACACTGTCTCAATGCATTCAATACCGGCTTACAAACTACTAATGAAGGGTCACGACTTTTTCCCATGGAACCAAGCACAATGCGAGTGCAATGCACCGGAAATGCGAGGTCATCTGGAAACGCCTGTCCATTCGAGCAGTTCTTTGTTCCCAGTGTTTCGTTAAAAAGGCTCGATTGTGAACTCAGCAGGTCACCATCCCATCAAACATCGTATAAAATCGAAAGCACTCCACAGACTTGCAAGCTAAGTGCGACGGAGATCCATCTGGCTTTGCAACCGGGTGCGCGGGTCAGATGACACCGGTTCTACGGCGCCTCCACCTCCATTGCTCTGATGCGTGGCGCGACAGCCTCCCGCCAGGGACTGGCTCGGACGATCGGCAGGTGGCGGGCTCGGCCAGACGCCAGATGGCGGGTCGATCGAGCGGCCTGGCGCGGCACCCGGTCCTGCTGCTACCGCCCCCCCCCCCCCCCCCCACGTCTCGGTGTCGGCGCAGCGGCCGGGCGGGGATGGAGCCGGCGATATGAGGTCGGGCTCACGTAGCGGGGCAGCGCGGTCGGCCCCGCCGCCGGACCACACCCAAGGGCAGGGCTGGTGCTGGACCTAGGCACAGGGCCACCGGTACTGGACCTGGACACAGCATCAATAATTGTACTGGACCCAGAATTAGAGCTAAGACTGGACACAGCATCAGGGTTGAAACCGGACTCAGGGGCAGAGCTGGTACTGGACCCAGCATTGGGCTGGGACTGGACCCTGGAGCAGGGCTGAGATCGTACTCAGGGGCAAAACTGGTACTGGACCCAGGGGTAGGGCTTGTTCCTGGACTGGGGCCACGGTGGGCCTGCTAAACATGAGCTGCACCAGCATTCGTCCTGTGGTCCTTAGAATCACTTTAATGTAAGTTTATTGTCACAATTATGAGGTATATGTTGAATGCAGCATGAGAAAAACCTGAGAGAGCACTGTAACACATAGCTTACGCGATAAACTGTGTGATATCTTAAACGAATATGAGTATCGTAGCCGTCGTAATGATGAATTGTCTTTCATCCGAGTTATTATACAGGGGCAAGTCTGGGACAGATAATGAGTCCCAATTCCATGCTTATGCACCCTGCCGTGCTTTGAAGGTTTGGAGTTCAGTAGAGGGCCCGGGTGCATTGCACGTTTAAGTGACCACAAACTCTTTTTGGCGTGGTCGGGTCGTTTGTGTCGGTTGTCGAGGAATGGCTTAACAGCTTTATTGCGTGATGATACAGTGGCTTTCTGCCTGCATACCTTTTGTTTAAGCTTGAGTCACTTTGACTTCCGAATTACCAGGCAAAACTGTCTGAAAAATCAAATGATTGTCCTCGATTCATACATGTCTATATCTTAATGAATAAATAAACCAAATCAATCCCATCGATTCTGACCCCCTCCCCCACAAAAATGAGAGCTAAATCCACGCATAAACGCAGCTTTTCAAATAATGATTCAAATGAGATATTGAGCAAAGAAAGCTGATTTGATTGTTGATTTTGACTGAACGTGATTCTATTCAAAATTCATTCCTCCAAGGCATGACCATTTTCACAATGCCGTCGGGATACCACATACCAATGATACCCTTCGGCAGAACAGTTTAACAGTTTTGAATATCTGTATATCATTTGCAAAACACCGCACAGCAAAACATTTTGACATTTTGTTCAGATCTGTGGACATATACACATTCCCTACGAAACCAAGCCTTTTCTATCAAGACCGAATAGTTTGCATTGGCTGCTTCGTTGTGGGGTGCGTACTTAGCTGTCAGCTTGCTGCATGTATTCTGAACGCACTACCCAAGTTGTGCCGTCCAGCTCAAAGAAAACTTTGGCCCTGCCCTCTCGGGGCGGGGCCAAGGGGGGGGGGGGCGGTTAGGGTATTCACGTTGTTACAGCAAGGCCGCCTCGGCCGGACTTGACTCGCTGGGCATTTGCCATCTGGCGTTTCTGTCAGTCGGGTCAAACAATGCGCCTGGAATAGAGCTCGTGCCGAGCGTCAAGTAATAAAGAATCCAACATCTCTTTCTCACACCATGTGGGTGGCATTAATTATATTTCTATGGGACCATGGGACCAATAGGTTTCAATATGACATAAACATGTAACAGCCTCAATTTTTCTTCTTCAAATCCCGTTCATACTTATAATATATTTGTATGTCCTATCTATCTATTATTTCCATCTATGTTCCACTTGGTCCCATGTTAAATCATGTATTACGTCTATATTTCATATCTATTCAAAAAGCCAAATATATATCATAGCAAGCTCTTGTTTCCATGCTTTCGGTTACGCCGCGTACGTTGGCATGAGATGTTTTCAAGCACTGAAGAAATGTTTTTTAATCATGCTGCCGTTCTTTTTCAGGCTGTCGCAATTCAAGTATTAAGCAGCTCTCATATTTCGACGCTACTTCAGCTCGATTATTATTTTTTGCTCATTTGATCAAGCTACAATAACCAATTCACCAACACAATCAGGGATAACGGAAATTTTTCGGTTTGTTTTGCCATGACGCGAGGTGGCGCCGTCTTGGAAATACCGCCGTCACAGGCGGACGAATTCAACAGCCACGCGGCAGCCGTCCACCCGTGCGTCGCTGTCGAGCAGGCCGTGGACGATCCCCTCCCCTCTCGTCAGACCACCGTGCGTTACGACGGCGAGCTGGCGGCTGGGTGCTGCACCACCGCCGGGCCTCCTGCCAGCCACGCTCGACTTGTTATCTTCGCGGGCTGTAGACCACGACGAAGCACTGTTACGTACCATCCGCCAAAGCTTCGCCACATTCGGAGCTCCCGTCAGAGGTTTAGTTTCCTGTGCTGTCGAGGGGCTTCAACTCCCCCTCCCCAACTTGGGATTCAGACTGGGGCTTGCAAAAAACTTTGAAAGTGGGCCAAATCCGGAGAGCAGCCCGTTTGTTGGTATATTTTGGGGACAGATTGCCATTTTTCACTGTTGAGCCCATTCCCACTTACTCGTTTTGTGGAGCTATGTCCCTGTCTCGCATGTTGCACTTGCCCAATTTCGCTATCCTCTCGTGTGCCCCTGGGAAGACTGCCCCAATCTTGCCCCGGCATAAGTCTGGCCGTCGAGACGATGCTAGCAATTCTAGACCCTAATTCATTCTTGCCAACTCTTTCCAATAATTGTGAAAATATCGTATGCGCGCACCTCTGTCATCATGTCATCATTCGCCACCTGTTAGCTCCTTCCCAGTATGCTTATGGACTTTGTCAGTCTGCAGACGGCACCTCGGCCGACGCTGTTGAGTGCATCACTAGCTGCATCGACGACGGTCAAGTCAGAGCCGTCGGCTCGACTGAGCTTGGCCATATGTTTGAGAGCGTGGACCACGGCGTCCCTCTGACGAAGCCCCGGTGCAGTGGTATGGTGTCGATCTGGGTGGTTCCGCAGCTACCTTGGTGGCTGGCGGCAGCGAATGGTAACAGGCGGGTGGTGAGAGGCATTTTCCTTGTCACTCTGTCCGTCTCACCGTGTTTGCCAGGGGTTCCTAGTCAAAACCATCCTCTTCGGAATTTTCAGCAGACGACTTACCGACACACCTAATTCACGGATGTCTCGTATTATGTGCCGGCGACGTCCAGTTGCTAGACTGCTGCACCTTCTGAACACCTTGGCATCCTGGGAGCTTCCGACAGGAGGAAACTCTTATCGTGGTCAAATTCATCTTCACATCCAACTCCTTGAAAATGAACCTCGCCAAAGCTATCCTGCTGCTTGCCATTACAGCCCAGAACCTCAATAAATCCATATCCTTCCACCCTAACACTGACGGACACACACTGCCGCCTTCCCGTCTGTGAAGATGCTGAGTGTCCTCATCCATCGGTGACTGACCTGGAATGAGCACATCTCTAATGCCACAAAAAGTGCAACTTGATTCTTGCGTGTCTTCACAAAGTTCGTCACCGCCTCACACACGAGGCTCGTACTTGTATTCCAAGTCCACGTAATCCCTCGCATTCTTCACTGCATGCATTGATTTGGGGCGGAACTGCAGCATGTCGTTTGAACCGGGTCAAAAAGCTGGCCAGGATAGCCTCAGAGGCTCATTTTCGAGATAATATCTGCCCGATCGTAGAAGCACTTGGTCGGCACGGTGTGCGTGACCTTGCCACCCACCGTGATAACGTCAGCGCTCTGCAGACCTCTGAGAGGTCGGCGTGCTCCTGAGGCTGTCCGCTCGTTGTTCGCGGCGCGTACGGCTGCGTCACAGCGTGCCACCCGGGCGGCGCTGACAGGGTGGTGGTGGTTACTACAGGCGACTGCTCTTCGCCTGCCACTGCCCAGCTGAGTGTGGTCGTGCGGTGCAGCAGCGTCCAACCACCACCTGGTGTGTGGTGCAGCAGAGTCCTGAACCACCCGCTCTCGGCCAGCACCGCCGCCCGAGCCCGACATGACTGTGTGCGGCGGCGAGAGCATGACGCCACGGACTTCGCGACGCCCTGGTCTGATGACCCTGATTAGCCATTTTGATAACTGTTGTGTTTGCTTTGTTTTTGTCGCGCCTTGTTTTAATATTCCACCTATGGAATTAATCAAATTCAAGCATCAATCCAGTTGTCTGAAACAGGTCGTGAATGCGCTGATAATGATACTGACAGAATCAAATTTGATTCGTAATAACTTAAGAAAACTTTGTATTCCCATTAAATTCAATTCACAGGAAACTGATGTGATTGCCGGTTTGATTCTTAATCTGAATCAAATCACCCTCCGGTCTGGGTAGACAGTAGATTAAATTTCTGACCTCACCCTCCGGTCTGGGTAGGCAGTAGATTTTAAAAGAAGTTTCAGTGATTTACATATAATCCTAAGGGGGTCAGTAGATTATGTGGATGCTGGTAAGGCGGAACATTTCATCATTTGAGAAAAGAATTGGTTTAAGAGCAGCTGACATAGCCGTATAGATGTAGGCCCCAAAATTTTGGCATGGCTCAAGTGACAAATGCGCAGTGCATTTTAACGTGCGCTGTGATGTGGCGTTTCTCAGTAGGATAAACACTGACGGGCGGTCTTGCATGCGTCCACCTGCGCGTTTAAACATAGTGCCGCCATTGTCTGGATGGTGAGAGCCGCGCCCAGCTAGTTCTAAATATAATCACCGGCATCTGGCGTCATCATTACCACTCGCAGCAGCAGAGCGTCTAACTCGCTGTATCAGATCCGCCAGCGCGGATCTGATACAGCCTAAAATGGCCTAAAACACCAGTGGCCGGTGCAAAGAGTACGAATGTGACGACCCGATATATGCACGGCTTGTTTTGCAGCGAACTGCCATTGTTTAGTGATTAACACCTCGATAAGCTGGCAAGTAGCCGGGGATCAGCCCCCGAACCAGGTCGCTCGCGCCAAACGAGCTCTGGTCCCATTTCGCGTCCAAGAAAACGGGCCGATGCAAGTCAAGGTCAGAATGCGGTCATGCCACGTCCTCAGGGTTGGGGAGTTTGGGAGCACGCCCTCCGGCACAGGACCGCCGTAATGAAGCTATCAAATGCGCAGGCGTCAGGGGTGGTCTGCTGCCGCACGCAGGTCGTTCTGCCCAAGACGCACACATGTTGCCCTGTGTACTCCTGACGGCGACGCCAAGTTAAAGAGGGTTTCTGTATGCAAAGGCGTCAGCTATCCATGTCGGATCTGACTTATAGGGATGACGTGTACGAGGTCATTACAATGCAGATCATCATCACCTCCAGTGCACCACGCTCCGTGATCGGCATATTTCATGGTAAGCAAAGGCATGGGCATCCGGATGCTTAGCCATTCTAATTCGTGGACATGCACATCCATGCATATGCTCGTCCATGCATTTGCCCGGCCACGCATGGACATGCGTATCCCCGTCTAACTCGTTCTAATATGGGGAAACCGATCGAAAGTCCCACTGCACCCGTCAGCGCGGTCACATACATCACGCGCGGGAAGCATGACCCTACGGCGACCCCCCCCCCCCCCGCAGAGCGGTCAGCCAACGGAACGTCCTCTTAACGTCACCACAGTGCGGCACGGATGACGTTGGTGGAGCGGCCAGCGCATTCGGCGCTGTGCTTGGAGGCGGCTCCGCGCCCGGGGCCAGGAATTCTTAGTGATGTGGAACGTCCGTTGTCCCACATTCAGTAGGAAACAGGTGCTCTACGCCAAAGTGCATGTCGTAGTGCCGCACGAGTGATATTGCCGGCACCGGATGCGCCCGTTTGCTTCGCCTTAGTGACCTTAAGTCAGGTTAATTTTTGCTGTTTTTCGTAAAGCAGGCAAATTTGTACGCATTTCTGCATGGTTTTGGTATTTGCATATGACGAAAAACGCACTAACCTATATGCGCAGCCATCATATGATCACAGAACACATCGCCTTGGCCAACGTCATGTCCTTCCTCTATGGGCGCCCTCTGCAAAACATGCTTAACTCAAATAGGCAGGCTCATGAGGCAATCTTGAACGCAGGATTCGAATGCTCGAATGAAATTATGTTGCAATATCCTTCTAATGAATAAAGAGTTTGCAATAGATCACGTAGGAAAATGTAATATCATATGAGGTAATCACGTTCAATGATCTATTTTGTCACTAGCGGGGAGCCTAAATGAACGAATGTGACGCGTGTGGCCACTTCATCGTCGTATTTGTAAAGCTGATGACGCATAATTTCATGAACCAACGTGCCTGCTCTCAGTTTGTTGCAAACGCATTGCCAAGCGTTGAAGGGACTGTGTATAATGTACACAAGAGCTATGCGATCTTGAGTACCTGTAGATGTACAACACACTTTCTGACCACGGAAAAAAAGCATTATCCTGGTCACATAGACCAGGTGAGCACTTCAATTTTTCCAGTAGGATGGAATATACATTTGACCTAAGTTCACCTCAGATGACCTCATGGTCAGCCTAAAATGCTGTTCTTGTGCCTCAGCTTTGTTCCACAGCTGCGGCTAATAAAACAAACTTAGTCAGAAGCATATTGACAAAAGGTATTCTTCTTACAGGATACTGGCAGGCCAATTTGACCTGACCTGATCTGACCTGACCCTTGTGCGGATACAGATCGAATCGGAATCGGTTTGGATCAGAATGTGTTCCGTGTTCTGACGTGTTAGACGTGTTAACGTGTAAGATGTTAACGTAATAACAAAAGCCAGACGTCGTGTGTTGACGCCGTAGGAGACACTTTTTTTTGTTGTCTCAACACGTGTTGCAAGTGATGTACAGCATTATGCATGCCATTTTGTCAACAAGCAAGTGTCATTACACCTTTTCGATATATTAGTTATCTTGGCATATCGCTAGACCACTAGACAAACACGCCACGGTATTATCACTAAAAGAATCTGAGCCTGAATAGTTATCTTGACGGATTATGGTGATGTGCAAACTATCTTTTTCCTGTAGGGTGCAACAGTACTCTCCCTCACTTCATTACTTACTCTCCATTACTTCTGTGATGACTGCTCTGAACCATGTCATATCAAGTCATGCTACTAAGCAGGACAAGCTCTTCGCATGGGCGCAACGGTTCTGACTGGTGATCTAACAGCCCGTGAGCTAGTGGACCAATCACGATGACTGTGACCTACTGCGCCGCGTCCGATCGGTGATGATGGAAGCCGGCCACCGGCGCCGGGCCGGCCCGCCCGTCCTCGACGGCCTGACTCGTGTTATCAGAGGGGATGCCGGTGTCCCCGGCCGCCGCCGACCGCAGCTCGTGCCGCCGACCACACCCTTCGAGTCACCGTCCGGTTGCATCATGCCAAGGTCGCGCTGGACCGTGCAGTCTGCCGCCCTGAATCGTATCTCCCCGGTCACCCCCAGCCCTCCAGGCAAGTGACGCCGCGCGCGGCGAAATCGCGCCACAACGGGAGCAGGGAGGACCGCTCGACCCTGACCGTTCCCGGCCAATTGCCGCGACTCGGACGCTCTGCACGGGCAGCGCCGGAAAGTGGATCCTACGGCGGGCATGAGACACGCAGACAGGGTATATCAAGGCTGGAGACAGGAGAGGCACTGTCAAGCTCAGGGTATATCAAGGCTGGAGACAGGAGAGGGACTGTCAAGCTCAGGGTATATCAAGGCAGGAGACAGGAGAGGGACTGTCAAGCTGTGACAGGAGAGGGACTGTCAAGCTCAGGGTATATCAAGGTAGGAGACAGGAGAGGGACTGTCAAGCTGTGACAGGAGAGGCACTGTCAAGCTCAGGGTACATCAAGGCAGGAAACAGGAGAGGGACTGTCAAGCTGTGACAGGAGAGGCACTGTCAAGCTCAGGGTACATCAAGGCAGGAGACAGGAGAGGGACTGTCAAGCTGTGACAGGAGAGGCACTGTCAAGCTCAGGGTATATCAAGGCTGGAGACAGGAGAGGCACTGTCAAGCTGTGACAGCCCGGACATGAATTCGGAGCCCATATGCCCCAAGCTTATCCACAGACCGCATGCACAAGTTTGGTCCGTAAAATGACAACAATGGGGGAATCAACCCATAAATAACATTGAAAATTGGTGCTCCAACCTAACGACAAATGCCTGAGAAAGGCCGGCAGATGACAACTGAAAAGGAGGGGCACGGTGACATCGCCGGCGGCTCGCAGAGGGAAAATGGGGAATGTTATGCTGTTGCTGCCAATTTGGAAGACGTCTATACACGGTCATCCCGGGCACGACACTGCTTTAGCATAGACATGGTGGGTACGGCCACAGTGCTGCCACCTGATATGGCAGTGCTATCACAAACTGAATCAAAGTTCAACAGGGAGTAGTCAGAAGGCGTGACTTTTACCGACACCTTGAGAAGTCATGGATGTTGGAAAACATTGGGTTGGTGGCGAGTGGGATAAACAACAAAATCGGAGGAATGAGCAAACGTGAAGCCCTAATCATCAAGCGGCTCTCATCATGTTGTTCCTGTTTTGACAGATATTTTGGTGACCTTTTGGGGTTTGTTTGACCAGTATTCATATTGGAGACTGTTTGCTTACGGGCGCAAAGGACTTGTCTTCTGAGGAAACCCACCAGGACTAGACAATTCAAGCCTGCGCTCGGCCGGGAGGGAGTCGACTTTCCTTACGGTTTTTGGAGCACAGTTCAAAAACGAACGCTTGCCGCAACACCAAACTTTAAATACCTCCTCATCAATCAAGTTGCCATTCTTTGTGCAAACTTACGGCATTTAGCTGCCAAGATTACTGACCTAGATTAGATTGAAGAGGTCGCCTTCTAAAAATATTTGATCACACATAACCTTTTTGTGCGTCATTTGTCATTACTCAAAGTTGCTAAAGTAATAAAACATGATAGTACCTACAGTTCTTGCTTTTCAATTTTTGAAACCAGTTGAGTCAGTGACCTGAGGAAAGGTCGATATTTGCTAATTTTTGTCAATAATGGTAATCTATACGCATCTTGTAAAGTTTTCGGGTTGGTATATCAGGAAAAGCGCACTAACTCACATGCGCAGCCATCATTTGACGACAGAGCACATAACACTGTCCTAAGGCATGACCTACCCACATCTATACCTTTATACCTCTATATGTATATCTCTATACCTCTATAGGTGCCTTCCGCAAAACAGGCTAAGCTGAAAGTGAGCAGTTTTCTCACTCAATCTCGGGCGCCGAATTAGAATATCCCAGTGAAAAAAAATGGTGTGACATTTTAATGCATAGTGAGTTCACAATATGTCACGTGATGACATGCAAGGGCATATGAGTTCATCCAAGGTCAATGACCTTTGTTGTCAGCAGCGGAGAGGCTAGATGAACGAGTGCGACACATGTAATCAGCTCCTTATCGTGTTTGTGAAACTGATGACGCATAATTTCTTGTACCAACGTGCCTGTTTTCAGTTTGTTCTAAATAGCGTTGCCAAGCGTCAAAAGGACAATGCATAATGTTTACAAGGGCTATGCCATCTCGTGTACCTGCAGATGAACAAAACACTATTTTTGACCGCAGAAAACATTGTGCTGGGCCCAGTTAGCACGTTGACCCAGTAAGTGCTCAGCATCTTTCGATTGGATGGCTTAGGAATTTAACCTGAGTTGATCTCAGCTAACATTTAGGTTCTTCTAGAATTTTTTTTTTGTGTGTGGGATAGTTTTTTCCACAGCTTTACCCAATGAAATGAACTTCGTCAGAAGCATGGTGTGAAATAAAACAAACAGCGACGTTTTTGTAGGCTACTTTGACCAAATTTGATCAATTTTGAACGGTGACCTAACCTGACATGGCCCTTGTGGGGGTACACAAGTGGTCGGAATGTACTCACCACAGTCTAAATGCTTACTTCTGTGCCCTCAATATCAGTCTTGGCGTGCTTACATGTATTTTAACTGCATCTATCAGAACGGCCGCTTTTCCTTTCGTGACCTCCGTTGACCTGACTGTCAAAAGTTTGCTGCGAATTCTTCATGATTTCACTGATGATTGTGTCTTTGTTTTTCTCGTCCAACGTTTGGAAGCTAGAGATCCCGGGGGGGGGGGGGGAAGTCAACTCCCCGGTCGAGTGCGGTTGTCTTAGATCCCGGGGGGAGTCAAACCCCCCCCCCCCCCGGCCGAGCGCGGTTGTCTTGATCCCGGCCGGGTGTAGGTTAGGAAATAAAGCTGCTATCTGCATCTTGTCACAATTCGTTGATATAGATTGCACTTGCTTAACCTGCACGGTTTTGAAAATTTAAATGATGCGTATTTCCAGTCACCGCGCGGCATTTCAAGACGGCGTGGCACTTTACATAGTCCGCGGTATGCATGGAATATGGACAACCTAAAATCACAATATCATGCTTCTTATGATCGAGCTGTTGACAGCTGAAGTGCGACAAGTGACAACCATGCGAGATGTGACAAAGCAGCCTGGAGAAAACACTTCTAGAATTGCTTTGAGCGCAGTAAGTCTTGTATGATTGGGCATTGGCTTGTACATACGGTGCAATGATCTCGTTTTCAGTCGTGGCTTAGCCTTGCCCTCATCTTGTATCACATCTGTATCAGAAGGAATTGGAGTTCATAGTGCCTGCAAGTAGCGGTAAAAGAAAGTCATGCTATTAGCATCCAGCGTTGCAGTACTTTACAGCGCTTGTCAGCTTACTGCCAGTCATTCGATCCTCATATGTCGTCATTTGCTATCCGTTCCAGTTGCCATTCAAGTAATCGTCCTTCGTAATAGCAAGCAAAGAAGATGACTTGCAGCTACCAGAGTTATGCCGTCAGTAAAACTTGATTGTCACGAAGTCACGCTACTGCGCAGCGCAGGGGGGGGGGGGGGGATTTGGTTGCGAAATGGTTGTTCTCATCGTCACCAACCCTCGCGATATGCATGATGGTTTCACATCGATGGCATTCTCGAGCCTCAAAGGCAGCACCTGGGAACTAAGACATCGCACTTCAAGGCATGTCTTAACACGCGCCCGGGTGGCCGGCTCGATAATCTTCGCTCGGGTGGGGGGGGGGGGGTCAATTTCACCCGACTGAGGTTAAGAAAGCTGGAGACACCAAATTTGCAGGGTGTGTTGACCTGTACGTAAACTCACTTAGGACAAATTTTCAGGTCAAAAATGTCAAACAAGTTCAAGTTCCAGGCCGGTCTCCAAAGTGTCCCCAGAACCTAGATAACCGTTTCTAAGCAAGAGGCTATATGCTCATTTAAGGTCAGTGGCCTTGTTTGACCTTCTGAAGGTCAATGTGACCAAAATCGTACAAGATTGCTCTGAGTTTTGGATTTGCTTAAGCGACAAAGATTACGCTAGACAGTATGTTCCTAAAACAAAATGTTGACCTGGCTCATTTTAGGTCAATGACTTATTCTGACCTCCAAGAAGTCCATGGAAGATGTGTAATGCGGTTCCTGCTGTCAATAAATTCGAAATGAGCACCAGAAACTATCCCATACAGCGAACCCCAGAATGACAAACAGGTTAGTTTTGACCTTGGCGTGACCTTCATACCTGACCTCAGGTCAATGTAATATGCTCATTTAACTGTTGTGCTGCCTACGAAAGCATCTCAGAGATGTGTGGCTTCGTCTAACACTCTGCTGTTGGATCATATTGAAGGATTCCCTAGAAACTTGCCTTCGCTGAAACCATGGCAATGCGCTATTCAATTGTCTACAGTTGTGCAAAATGTGGCGCAGCTACACCGCACCGTTCGGAAACCATTCTGAAAAAATCTTCGGGGGGAGGGGTCAATTTGGCCTTCCACCCGAGCGCGTGTTAAAGGCATTGTGTGACGTGGAATTCTCTTTCTCATGACGTCATCTGCTTTTGATGCGTCTGACGCACGTTAAGAAATGCCTCTGTAATCAGACTATTTACACGAACTGGGGGGTTTTCAAACTCACATTTTCTCACACGCTACACTGTGAAGCAGCATGGCGTGGATACAATGCCACCTAACAAAAACGCGCCCAAAAGACAATTTACCACGGGGCCAGAGTTGCAAAATGCTACCAACCATACTACCGCGTCACACCTGTCCTGAAGGAGTTTACATGACCAAAAGTAGAGCAGCTCTCGACCACCGATGGCTGGACTCATCGCTGCATCCCGCGTTCGAACGGAGCACGTCTGACGTCATATGAAGTTCCGTGTGCTGCCGAATGGAGCGGCGCTCCAGCCCGGGTCAGAGCCGCTGCGGCAAGGGCTGCATGCGGTGCGCGGGTGTGGGAGCGGATCGAGTTCGGTCGGTGATGGTGCTCACTTTGGTCCAGATCTTTATGTACCGTGTATGATGACTTTTAATGCCAAGAACCCCTGTCTTTGTAAAAGAGCACGGGGCATGCATGGGTCTTGGTAGAAGAAATGTACGCATGACTCTTGGCTCTTGGCTCCCGTGATGAAAATCCGCGAATCGCAGATGAATTCGAATGATATCGCTCATGATGAAGATAAAGATCGCGCACCATGAGGAAAGGGTGACATTCGGCCTTCAATACAATCTCAGAGCCTACAGGCTAGAAGCAATACATTTTCAAAGCTGCAAAAAATATTGTGCACAATAGTGGGGCCCTAGGAGAATGCATTCTGAATCAAATCAGGTCAGTATTGTTCAAGCAGTTTGTTTCCGTTTGTCGTTGCCAGCAGTTTTATGGAAAATCAAACACGGATAGAGAGGGTTGACTGCAGCTAGCCGGCATTCGGGCCAAGGTCCTGGTTTCAAAAGCGAAAGTACGAACACACGCATTTTGATTGGCGCCACAGGAATTAACTGACTAAAAACAACGTAGTTTAACCACCACGTGCTATTCATCAATGCCTGAAGAAATGAAAGATCAGGCCAAATTGGCTCTTGTCCGGTTCGTATGCCCATACGACGTAATGAAAAGTGGTTAGGTTCGTGCTGTTGTCTTATGAAACGGGACCGAGACGACCCCATATTCTTCAAGATATTAAAATCAAATGAAATGCATCCCAAATTAAAAAAGCAGCTTTGCAAGATCGTAGTAAGGCTCCCAAGGCTCAGCTTGAGCAGACCTTGGAATATTTCTCAAGGTCTTGCCAGGCAGCCCAGTCTGTGAGAGGTTATCTAGGTCAGATAATTATCACGACTCGGCCAAGCGTAAAGCTGTTCTCCAGAAACCGGGATCAATCACGATTGAGGTCATGATTTGACTGTCATCATATTGGCTTCATACCACTCAGGATCGATCGACTTTTCAGGTCTGGCAAAAGTACGTTCCAATGCACAAATCATCTACTAAGAAGTTGAGGCCAACAAGCTGAGGTGTCAGATGCAATAATGAAGCATGCATAAGTGATTTAAAAAGAGGAAGGACCGCGTGACCAATTCAGTGCACGCAACAGCCCGTAATGGTGCCGAATAGCTAAGCCGTGCGCGAGGTGTCAGGCCCAGCCGGATGGTACGAAACCCACCATGTTAGACCTACCAAGTGCCCTGAAACAGTTCTCAGCAGGAGTACCTAGAAGACAAGCATCTGCTCCCAGATCACGCCTGTGTAGGCAATGTGGCGTTCCTTATCAAAGTACCTTCTCCCTGTCCGTACCTTCTTCCCTGGGCCTCAGCGCTAGAAGACAATGCTCCCTTAATTTTGTTCTAGTTTCAGATATATTTTTTGACGGCTTAAGGCTTCCTCATTTGCGGGTAGATATTACGATGCGTCCAGGTTTCTTTGCACTTGAGACTTCGAAAGATGCCTAAAGGTATGATTTCGCCACATACAACCGCACCAGGCACCTGTGGCACGCACCATGGGCGGGTGTGGGTGCATGTTTTTTGTTTTGTTTTTAAACCTAAGCCTAGAAAGTATTAGGACTGCTTAACTCGCAGCCTTTCAAGGCGCGAGTTTAATCTCTTCCGTTCGGGAGAGGGGGGGGGGGGGGAGATAAGGGAGGCGAAAAATTCTACAACCCCTTAGGTTTTGCTAATTTCTCCCAAATGGCTTGCAGCCGGTCCTTGAAATTTTATGACTTGGACTATGTGTACTTCTTACGTGTTGATGCCCTGCGTCAAAATGTAGTGTGCATGGCATGAACAGGGGCAGTTCCTCAGTGCGATTTGGCAGCATGCCAAGATGTCAAATGGTTATCCCCGGGGATTCGAACCAGCGCCTTGCGTCTTCAGGAGTAAATGATACCCCGGTGAATGATAAAATTGCAACATGAACAAGCATGGCTATTGCAATATCGTAGGAGCACGATACGGGTTGTTGCGGAGTTTGGAAAAGAGGGTTTCCAAACACTGTCAGGTGCATTGCGGGGCAGTTGTGCATGCATCTTTGCAGCCCTTCGCCTAAATAGACTTCTCGGTATCTAACTGCAAAGTTTTGCCCATAAGCCGATATTTATACAAATAGTTTATACATGCATTGGCAAAGACAAGTTAGAGTGCGGTGAAAGAGGTGCAGAGAGGCTCACGATAAAGCCTATCCCTGCATTACGGCTCTATGTATCAATACCGTGGTAAAAGCTGAGCACATGTGAAGCTAAAGGAAGAGAACGAGACATCTTTGAAAAGAGTCACTTCAAGGGATGGTATCAAGCGCAGCGTACATAATCTGAAATAAGACCTAGAACGTCAAGTTGCGTTCCATCCTTCACTTCTGCACGATAAACAACATCTAAGAAGCCGGGTCCCAAGCGAGTCAGGAATAGCAAAGCAGGAGTGGAATCGCAGTTTGTGGAGACCGTGGCCACCAACAAAAGCTTAAAACCGTGGATAGTCAGCTGACGGTCGCGATGATTGGTCACGCTTCTGTTGCGCATCGCTGCGTCCCGTCCTTTAAAAATTGGATACGCCTCGCCTACGGAACATGAATGTACATGCTATATAGACAACACACTTCATGAACAACGTTACGAAGTAAAAGTTATCATAAGACAGCGCGGAAAAGCTGATGACCTTCACTAATGTCCTTGCAGAGCAGCACGCCTAGCCCTCTCCCGTGTTCACCACCCATGTAGGCAGCTTGGTTTTGTCTATGCCAAACTTTTATCTATGCCTGCTTTTCTGATAGCGAAGCAAAACTTTTCTAGTAGCAGAACAAACAAAAAAATAAGGGAATTAAAAGCCTGCTAAAAAAAACTGTGTCAACACCTCGTTCTGCCCATTTGGGTACACTCATGTTCTTTGCTGTTCAAAATGTCACCATGACATGCCATCTCGAAATTATTAGCTATCGATCTGCGTTGGATACGTTGGAATCAGTTCATCAACACGACGGCTGTGTTGCATCAAACATTCCGAATTTTGGGATTTATCCCCCGGTTGCCCTTATCCTGTAAGACCTTCTATATATGAATACACCATTGTATCAGGTGCATATGGCCAATTACCACTAACAGGCATCGCGTTACCAGCCGTTCAGGAAATGCGCTCGTGGAACAAAATGTACGCCAGTCCCTGGAGCGCTCTGTCCAGCATAAACGCTATTATCGCTGACGTGGAACCAAGAAACCAACGGCCAGCGAGGTGTGGAACCAACGGCCGGTCTCCGGCGCTGGGTCTGGCTTTTGGTTCAGCACCGGCCCCGGCTATGGCTTCTGCTCCTGCTCCTGCTCCTGCTCAGGTTCCGACTACTGCCCCCTGGGTAGCTCATGTTTCAAGGTGGGCACGAGTCAGGTGGGGTTCCGTGCTGGGGGGGGGGGGGGGGGGGGGCGCAGGCCGGTTGGTACGCATCACGGACAAGGCCGATAAATATGGCAGGATTAGCGCTGAAGTACCCGCTGCGATGGCGGGTTTGTACATAGTTCGCACAGCGCCCGTTGCTCAGCCGGCCGCCGTGTTCCACTCCATCCACCAAACAATGAGCACAGCACGCGCCGCTGACCGGAGTGCACCCGTGGAAGGTCTTGGCAGAGGAGCAGCGAAGCCGCGCCAGTGCAGCCTCTCGCCGAGTTGCCAGTTGAAGGCTGAGGCTGCGCACATCGAGCCGCTTAGGGGGCATGAGCAGCAACAGCAGCGTGCTGTGCAACAGCAATTGCGTCCTGGCATTGCTGTAGACGATGCCGTTGTTTGACTCCTCGTCGCCAGCATTCTTGCCGGGTTGGCCAGTCGCGAACCAGCAGGTGAGCAGCTCGGTGCAACGTTTGCAGCCGCACCGGTAGCTGCTGGAGAGCAGCTCGGTGCAGCGTTTGCAGCCGCACCGGTAGCTGCTGGAGAGCAGCTCGGTGCAGCGTTTGCAGCCGCACCG
The DNA here is from genome assembly GCF_011947565.3 of Pollicipes pollicipes. Lineage (NCBI taxonomy): Eukaryota > Metazoa > Arthropoda > Thecostraca > Pollicipedomorpha > Pollicipedidae > Pollicipes > Pollicipes pollicipes. Next base: position 26,131,073 of record NW_023596545.1, read on the forward strand.
GTAGCTGCTGGAGAGCAGCTCGGTGCAGCGTTTGCAGCCGCGCCGGCAGCTGCCGGAGAGCAGCTCGGTGCAGCGCTGACAGCCACACCGACAGCTTCTGGAGAGCAGCTCGGTACTGCGCTCGCAGCAACACCGGTAGCTGCGAGAAAGCAGCTCGGTGCAGCGCTGGCAGCCACACCGACAGCTTCTGGAGAGCAGCTCGGTACTGCGCTCGCAGCAACACCGGTAGCTGCGAGAAAGCAGCTCGGTGCAGCGCTAGCAGCCGCACCGATAGCTGCCGCAGAGCAGCTCGGTACTGCGCTCGGAGCAACACCGATAGCTGCCGGAAAGCAGCCCGGGCGCCGCGAACCGGCTCAGGTTGGTGAGCAGGCTGCACCCGCCGGGCACCGCTTGGTAGCATGCTGACGACGTTCTCAGCGCCCGGCCACCCGGAGCGCGTCGGTGGGCCCGGGGGCACCGGCGTCCCGACGTTATCAGCGCCCGGCCACCCGGAGCGCGTCGGTGGGCCCGGGGGCACCGGCGTCCCGACGGTCCGGCGGCACCGCAACGCCATTACGGAGCCTGCCCTGCGGTCAGGTTCCGCGGTGACATGAGGTGATGCTGCTTGCCTGTCATCCGCGCAACCACTTACTGGTGGAGCTGTCTGACTTACAGTTGTCTTTAATAGGTCGCTCAGAGCAAGTGGTGGAATGTTCTCCATTGGTGCATTCCGTGGACCCGGTTGGCTATCCGGCTCTAGCCCTAGGGAGGTGGCTGGCTGTCCTCCAAATGATCGTTCGGTGAGTCTGCCTGGATGCCCAGTATCTCCTTTACACCATTAGTTTGTGCTCTTTAAGTCGAGACTGTTGTTTGCTCATTTGACTCCCACTCTGTCTAACCATTCTCGAGATCAGAAGATGCGTTTTCATCAGCTGATTTGCCCCTATGACCTGATTTACACCGCAGCGCCGGCATATTTCCTGTTTGAAGGAACGAGAAGACTGGAGAGGTGTCACCTCAAGTGGGAGTTGGTTCGATCTTCTTGTAGTTGGTGGGATGTAGGATTTTAGGTATGTTGAGGTTCTGTTCGGTGATAATGGCAGTGTCATCGCATTGTGTAGTGGGCGTCCTGTTGCAAGTGCTCGTGTGTCAAGTAAAAGTGCAGTGACGTAGTTGGTAGTTGATGTTGGCTGTGTATGAGGGTGTGGAACAGCGTCAGTTTGTGCATGTTTCTTCGTGATTTGAGAGTGTTTCGTCCCAACTCATCAAACAGTGCGCGAGTGTGTATTTTGTAGAGTGCACTGGTGAGAAGTCTTGCTGCTCTGTGCTGTAATCTGACAAGTCTACGGGAGTCGCTGGTCGTCAAAAGTCCGTCGTATACTACATCACAATAATCAAACAAAGGCAGAATGTAAGTCGAACATATGTCGTTGAGAATATGCCGAGACAGAAGTCGTGATAGTGGGTAGAGAGGTCAGGGCGCTCTTCCGATTTTAGAGATGGTGTCATTAACGTGCTGATGAAAGTGCAAGTCAGTAGATAACGTCAGGCCAAGGTATTTGTAGCTTGCAACGGAAGGGACTCGTTGGCCGTCAAAGGCCAGCTGAGGTGGGTTATGTGTATTTCTGTTGGCAAATGTTTGTTGAATTGTTTTCGTGGCGTGAAACGTGATGAGCCAGTCTTTGCCGAACTCTTGTATGCTATGAAGATCATGTTGGAGTGCCGCTTGTACGGTAACTGGGTCGTGTGAGTGAGCTGTGTATAGCGTGGTATCGTCAGCAAAGAACAATATGCCGTAAGTTTTGTCGGGATAGGTCGTTAAGATATATGAGCACAAGGAGAGGCCCCAGAACTGACCACTTAGGGCAACCGGAATGTATGGTCCTAGGGGTGCTTAAACTTGCTTTTTTGTTGTTGCCTGTTACCTTTTTAAAATTTGACCGCCTTGAGATCTCAGCAACTAAGAGGGCTGGAGGCACGAAATTCACAGGGTGTATTGGCCTGTATGTGAACTCACTTGGGTTAAAGTTTAAGCCTCCTAGATTATGAATTTCGAGTCAAATAAAGTCACACAAGGTCAAACCCAAGTTGGTCTTCAAAGAGTTCCCAGAACCTAGATGCTTGTTCTAAGCAAAAGGTCACATGCTCATTCAAGGTCATTGACCGTATTTGACCTTTTGAAGGCGATGGTGACCAAAATCATAGAATATTGCATTGTGTTTTACATTTGAATGCACGACAAGGGTTAACACGTGCCCGGATGGCCGGCAAGATACCCTTCGCTCGAGTTGGGGTCAATTAGACTCCCCTGAGATCTCGGGAACTAAGAAAGCTATAAACACCAATTTTACAGGGTGTCTTAACATGCACGTGAACTCACTTGGGTGAAAGTTTGAGCTTCCTATGTTATGACCTTCAGATCAAATAAGGTAAAACAAGGTCAAACTCCAGGTTGGTCTTTAAAGTGCCCCCAAAACCTAGGCAACTGTTTCTAAGAAAAAGCTTACAAGCCCATTTGAGGTCAGTGACCTTTTTTGACCCTTTCAAGGTGATGGTGACCAAAATCATAAAAGTCTGCTCTGAGTTTTGCATTTGAATAAGTGACAAAGATTACACTAGGCAGTATATTCCTAAAACAAAATGTCGACCCGGGTCATCTCGGGTCAATGACCTGTTCTGATCTCCAAGAAGTCAATGGAAGATATAAAGTGCGGTTCTTGCTGTCAGTAAATTAGAAATGAGCACCACAAACTATCCCATACAGCAAGCCCTGGAGTAATAAATCAGGTTGGTTTTGACCTTAGCCTGACCTTTATACCCGACTTTTGGTCAGCGTAATTTGCTCATTCAATATTTGTGGTGCCTAAGAAAGCATCTCAGACATGTATGGCTTCGTCAAACACTCCGCTTTTGTATCAGATTTGACGATTACCGAGAAATTGACTTCGCTGAAACCATGGCCTGACTTTCACCTGCCATAGGTCAGCGGGCTTACAAAGTACGTCTAATTTCTTATGTCAAACGATCCGCTATTCAACTGTCTACAGCTATGCAAAATTTGGCTACGCCACGTCGTTCGGAAACCATTCCGGAAAACTCTCGCAAGGGTCAATTTGACCCCCACCCGGGCGCACGCCAAGCCCGCAGGCCCACAATGTGCGAGCTAAAATAACCCAAAGTGGCACATCTAGCCCGCAACAGCTGGATACAGTCGTTGACAGGTTCTGACGTTGCCATGACGATGGCGGTCGCGATAACTGAAGTTATCGCGGACTCGGGATACACTCTGGGGTTACCGAGAAAGGAAGAAGTGTAGTGTTGTTGACACACGATTTGAACTCGAGAACATTAAATATATATTACTTTATTGCACTTTGACGGTGTTGCGGTGGCACTACCCAATGCTCTTCTTAGACGCAACTGGTCCTGAGATTTCACCAGGGTACGTTTTTAACATATGCCTCTAAGATGGAATACATCCTTAAGGCAGCGTGTTTGGCCAATATAGTGACAGAGTGGTGCTACACTGAAAGCCGTCAGCATCCTTCGCATGGTGTAGTGCAAGTGTAGCGCTGGATAGCGATAGTTACAGAAATACTAATTTTACGGGCTGACGCTCCGTGGCTTTGTACAGCACCGTCACACACGATCACGCTGGTATGATCAAACATAATATTCCGCTTTGCTTTCATACGCCCGCTGGTATGTATCACCCTTTACGGCTAACGCAAGCAGATTGTCCAGCTAACCGATCACAGCGGCTGCGACGCACGGCTGAGCCACACGAGGCGATACATTACATTAGTTAGTGAGCATATATATGTTCGGATACCGTATGCCTGGCGAAAGACGAAAGTATGCCCCAGTTCAAAATATAGTCTAGCACTGAGCCACACAGCGCCGGCACATTTTGGATTGAACTTGGATTTAGGTCAAACTCGGTAGATACGCTAAACCAGGCCTGATCAGGCGGCATGTTGACCCCTGACCTCGCAGAGGTCAAGCAAGCTCAGTGACCTCGCATGGCTTTATGAAGCACAGTGTGACGACAGCTTGGATCTGGCGGTGCAAATGCGCCAAAAATAATGAACTGTAGCGAGCTAGCGTCGGACACGACGAGATAGCCTCGGATGATGTTGAGCCACCTGAGTGCAGCTAACAACAGGGATAAGGTCCGACATATCACAGCACATAAGCGGAAAACCATTAGTTGCAGGGGTAAAAAGAGTTCCCGACATCACAGTAATTCAAGCGAGTCAAGTCCGAAGGGTGCGGAGTCAAGTGCGGTCGGTGATTTTGGACAAACTTTTGATCAAAAGTCGTAGTTTGCTCAGCCTGGCGCAGAATCTGATTTCAACCATCATTTCTGGCTCAACTGAACCGAATTACAGGAGCTTTGCACAAAGGATTCACTAAAACAAATCTCTGGTATTCGCCATATAAACATTATCACTTTGACCCACTCTGGGGAGCTGAAAGGTGATCTGATCCTTTTTGATCAGTCATTGATGCGCAAGACAAAAAGTAAGGGTATGACATCATGTATTGTGGCGTTGCTATGCATCAATTCAGTGCAGTTGCCAGGAAATATCGATGTTTTATCATTTGATCGGTCTGTAGGTCATTTCCTTCACCTGGAAAGTGATCCATTCATCGAAAACCAAAAATCGGATACCGATGAAGATTTAAGACGACATGCAACACGGTGGCCTACACCGAATTATGATACTGTCCTTATTTCATTTTCTTAACGGCAGGGAGGCAACGGCACGCTCCATTCTCGAACAGGGAGGCAGTCCGGCAGGCTCTAGGCTATGCACTTTTTTGTGGAATGGTATGCTGGCACAAATTTTATTTTGGTTGTGTTTTTTGCGCTGAGCTGGTGGTGAATACTTTTAAATTTCAAGCCGTGTTCACCATAGGAAATGCAAATGCCAGTAATAAAACGAAGACGATGTCTTCGATTCTCTGTAACGTTCAAAGGATTCGTACATTAATAGCATAATTTCGGCTCGAACAGGAGTAAGCACCAGTTTTCCAAGAATACAGCTTATATCTAGTGCACATCCCAGTAACTTGCTGCTCTTTCACGAAGCATGCAATGTGCATTTTTTTTATCTTAAAGTTAAAATACCATAACAGAAGACTGCATGCTTGTACATAAAGAGGTAGACAATCGTCCACCAGCCGGCGAACCCGAGATGTTCTGATGGCCGACCAGGGCGGTGTCAATGCCACTGGGTCAGTGCCGGGAGGGCCACCTATAAAAGCTGCACCGGCCGGCACGCTGGCATCAGTTCACCTCCCAACTACCACAAACCCAACATGTGTTCCAAGGTAAGGGAATTGAGCGCATAACATAACAACTATTGTTATTCAGTTTCAGTCGCCATGTTTATCTCACAGGCACACACAAACAGGCAACTCTGGATCCTCCACAATACTGAAAGCCACGTATCCCAAATTTGTTCCGGTAGGTACCACACGTTTCAGGATAAGCAGCATCCATTATGTTGATCGAGGCATATATATATATATATATATATATATATATATATATATATATATATATATCCCGGTAAGCGATGAAAAAGCGGGAAGCAGATATGCGCAGCGTCAAAATTATTAAGCAAACATCATTAAGTTAGAGTTAAGCTTAAAATTAAGCGATCCAATCCTTGGTGTTCAAACACTGACAGCAAGATACAACAGATTAACGGCCGCTTGCCGCCATCAGCTAGAAAATCAAAACTACGCAATTGCCATCACCGAAAAAGATTCGATTCCGCTATCAACACCTAAGTCTTAAGCATATACTTTCTTATTACATACTAAAGCCGTGTTACCACATTTCATCGCGCTAACATCCAGGCATACTTGTTTTCGCTCAACCCGTGATCAGTGCTTATGCATAATCTATTCATATATCCTAGCATGTCTTACGGCGCTGGCAGGTTCCCGTGGCATTCCTGCTGCTGGGTGTGGCCGTGGTCTTCTCGGCCCCGCCTCCTCCGTACCACGCTACCGAGGCACCGGTCCAGTATGAGTACCAGTACGCCGTCTCGGACGAATACGCTGGGCTCGATTACGGCCAGACGGAGAGCCGAAACGGCTACGAGACGACCGGCTCGTACCACGTGCTGCTACCCGACGGCCGCGTGCAGCGGGTACAGTACAGCGTGGTCGGCGATCAGGGGTACGACGCCGATGTCACCTACGAGGGTGAAGCCAAGGAGTACCAGCCCGCTCCCAAGTACGAGAAGCCGGCGCCCTCTTACCACCACGCGCCCGTGTACCACCCCAGGCCGTCGTACCACGCCGCTCCCGTGTACCACCAAGTGCCTGCGTACGGTGCTCGGCATTATGGCGGCGCCCGGGCCCGCACGTACAACCTGCAGAAGGCGACCGAAGCGCCCCTGGCGGAAGCCGAGGAAGCTGCAGTTGAGGAGCCGGCCGCCGTTGAGGAGGCGGAGGAGGTAGCGGAGGAGGTGGAGGAGGAGGTCGCTGAGGTCGAGGAGGCCGAACCAGAGGTGGAATCTGTCGCCGAGGGTGGCGAGAAGGCTTATCAACAGGACGCCAAATAGAGCATCCCATAGTGGAGTGTTCGTCCGAGACGGCGTCATGTCAACTGTTTTTATTTTGTGCGAAATATAAAAAATGGAATATGATATTGACTGTCCAATGCATAAGAACTTTGCTTCCAAATGACACAATTAAGTAGTTGCATATGCTCAGGTAAGTACTCTCAGGCCCGATTACGTGAGCAAGGTGACGAGTGGCGTTTATTTTTTAACAAAATTTGTACACAATTGTTGAGATTATCTATATTTTAAGCACGAATGGGAGTCTACCAAGGCGGGAGGTAGATGTTATGTACGGTCAGTGATCATGTAGCTGCGGTAACAAAAAGCAATCTACAGAACCGCACAACATTGGTGAAGGTACTTTGGTAACATGGTTTGAAGAAAGAGATTTGATACATTCTACGTTCAATGTGGTGAAGGTACTCTGGTAGCATGGTTTCATGGAAGAGATTTAATACGTCCTATGCTCAATTTGTCTGGCTTAAATGGTCCTAATTCAGTAAAGGTCTCTGACGTTTCACGTCAGGTGTGCACGACTACAGTGCTATCTTCATGACAAGCTTCTTGAGTGAGAAACGGAGCCGCCTGCAAGTTACGCTTCATAAATGTTATGGCCGCTTATACACTCTTCCGAGGCATCAGACACCACGTTAATGGCTTTCATATTGCATTAGCGCGGCAAACATCAAAGGCAAATCGCGAAAAAGCTTACAAAACCTCAACAAATCGACGTCGCAGCGAAATTGGGTAAACACGTTCTTACGAAGGAGAGAACATACAGTCGCGATGACAAAACCTGTGTGTATAGGCGCTCATCTTCGCGCCAAACGCAGCCATAGACCCAATTGCTCTAAGCCTATGATAAAAAAATAATGAACCCATCTACAACTCACCTTGCGTTCTCATTAAACATCAACGATGTACATTTGATTAGTGCGCTGAATCAGCCTAGAAGCGACCAAACATCTGTTCGGGCACGCTATAGTCAAACCTGAGAGACACCAATCTAACACAACCCAGCTTACTGCGACCAATGCATATGCAAATCATCTGCACTTTTCCCAGCAGTTTGGTCGCCGCAGATGGTTCTACGTCATATCAGAACAAGTTCTTGGATTAGCATAGAATCAAAGATGCAGTCATTCCTGATCAATTTCTAAGAAATGAGGTCTATGAATAAACACAAAATAAACAAGAACAGGCCTCAAAGTACACCTACCTAATCAGAGTAATTTTGTTGCCATTATAAATAAGTCGGCTTTATTGGCTTAGGGCTTGGTATGAGCTGTACGATAATAGTCACGAAATTTACCTCCGACGAAGGCTCGCCTGGGTAATGGCGTGCAAGGATTTTTCCTGGCCGTATTGGTATAACTCATGCGTTTTGGTTCATATACCGAACAAGCCTCTGTAATTAAAACATTGCATTACTAATATAATTATACAAATAACCCATAACAAATCCAGAGTACATGACTATGTTAAGGCCCCATTGATTCCATTTTGTGGAAATGCGGTATGCCAAACCATAATTACGTTTCGGCAACCAGCATTCCATGCTTCAGTTAATTTGGATGCCATTGCAAGACCGCAAGGCTAAGACTTGCCAGGTTGACTTAGCCAAGCGAATTGGAAGCGTAAATAGTTTGACCTGACCAAAAAATAATACATTTTATCTTTGCCTGTCATTATTATGCACACAACTTTGAAACCAGCTTTCAGGAATGAGCTCCAGTTAAATCAGTAGTGAATGGAGAACTGGCAAAACAAATATTTCAGGTTAAACTACAACCACGACCGCAAACAGAAATGTGCATCTCGTATTATGTCTTTGAACCGCCTCGATGTGCAGTTCTTTCGATGAACCAGCGGTGAAAGAAAACAGTCGATGCCAAACTGAAACACTACACAACGACCTTTCAGGTAACAGGGCTTAAAATCGGGTTTCATAGCAGGACCGGACTTTTCTTCAGTGACCTTAGATGTGCTTGCCTCATGGCAGGACCGGAATTTTTATTCAATAGCTTTAGGAGTTGCTTGCTTAAGATTAGGGTGCTTAATCCTTAAACATATACATATGCATATATATATATATATATATATATATATATATATATATTATATATATACATGCACATCTATATATGTGTGTGTATGTTATCCTGAAATGTAGAGTTAACCTCATCACGCCAGGCTCAAGGAGAGAAATGAGGGCAGTATTCGTAGCCTCATCCGCAGCGAAACGAGATGTTCTGATGGCCGACCAGGGCGGTGTCAATGCCACTGGGTCAGTGCCGAGAGGGCCACCTATAAAAGCTGCACCGGCCGGCACTCTGGCATCAGTTCAGCTCCAGAGTACCACAAAGCCAACATGTGTTCCAAGGTGAGTGAAATGCACATATAAAACAACTGCGTTTGAAATTCAGTGTCAGACATCTCGTCTGGTTTGGGATATTGACTTTCACTCACGGAAGTTGCGCGACAAAGTATTCCCATTTGTGTTATGGCATGCACATACTCCTGTAATATGCAAATCAGATATTTACCATGCTTGTGTGAATATTCTATACACTTAAGTACATTTGTTTCAACTTTCCGTAATCATCTGTTATGCACTATCTTCTAATGTTTCCTGGCATATCTTACCGCGCTGGCAGGTTCCCGTTGCGTTCCTGCTGCTGGGTGTGGCCGTGGTCTTCTCGGCCCCGCCTCCTCCGTACCACGCTACCGAGGCACCGGTCCAGTATGAGTACCAGTACGCCGTCTCAGACGAATACGCTGGGCTCGACTACGGCCAGACGGAGAGCCGAAACGGCTACGAGACGACCGGCTCGTACCACGTGCTGCTACCCGACGGCCGCGTGCAGCGGGTACAGTACAGCGTGGTCGGCGATCAGGGGTACGACGCCGATGTCACCTACGAGGGTGAAGCCAAAGAGTACCAGCCCGCTCCCAAGTACGCGAAGCCGGCGCCCTCTTACCACCACGCGCCCGAGTACCACCCCAGGCCGTCGTACCACGCCGCTCCCGTGTACCACCAAGCGCCCGTCTACGGTGCTCGGCATTATGGCGGCGCCCGGGCCCGCACGTACAACCTACAGAAGGCGACCGAGGCGCCCCTGGCGGAAGCCGAGGAAGCTGCAGCTGACGAGCCGGCCGCCGTTGAGGAGGCGGAGGAGGTAGCGGAGGAGGTGGAGGAGGAGGTCGCTGAGGTCGAGGAGGCCGAACCCGAGGCGGAGACCGCCGCCGAGGGTGGTGAGGAGGCTTATCAACAGAACGCCGAATAGAGCATCCCGTAGTGAAGTGTTCGTCCGAGATGGTGGCATGTCAACTGTTTTTATTTATTGAGAAATATAAGAAATGAAACATGATATCGACTGTCTAATGCATCAAAACATTTCTTCCACATGACACAATTAAGTAGTTGCGTATGCTCAGACCATTATCCTTATGAACCGATTACGTGAGCAAGGTGACGGGTGGCGTTTATTTTCTGCAAAACTTGTACATAACTGTTGGAATGATCTATATTTTAAGCACGAGTTGTAGGCTGCCGAGGCGGGAGGTAGATGTTCCCTACTGGCAGCCATTATGTAGCTGCGATAAAAAGAAACAATCTGCAGCAACACACAAAATGGCTTAAGGGACTTTGGTAACATGGTTTGAAGGAGGACATTTCATACGCTCTACGTTTAATGTGACCTTTTTCGAAGTCAAATTAGGTCAGTAACCATCGAGAGCCTGGCTGTACATAACATTGTCCTTAGATCACAATTTTGTTGCTTTCAATCTGTTTACGGACCCCATCATGCGTTCGTTTGGCGATTGAGGTGTTGATCTCATCTAACGAAAGTCGCCTTTTCTGTTCGGTGTTCCATGCTCTAAGTGTGAACTGACCTAATGGGCGAGGGCCTCATCCTTAAATTGGACCGCGTCGGTTCACTTAGACACAAAGCTGTCAAAGTCTGTGTTTGAACTGTGGTAAGCATGTCGAAGTGCATCAAGAAAAAGTGCAACAAATGTATGATTTTTTGGAACTCAGTCATACCATTTCAAGAAGCTGTATTGAATCAACCTTTGTTGCGGATCTAAATGTCCTCGGCACGGCCACACAAACTCTTAAAGCCGGATGAGCATTAACTGTTTGCATATTTTTGTGACCTCTTTCCAAAACTTGAGGACAGTACGGAAAGGCCGAGGTTGGATAATAAGTTGACGCCATCTCCCTTGACGCCGTTCGCTAGTTGACTAATGGTTTTATTCCAAAATCTCACAATCTCCAATCTAATTTTGTCTCTCGAAAGGCAGTTATGTTTCAAACATTGGGCGACGTCTCCTGTCACTTAAACGCAATATTGACAACATCAAAGGCATATACAGCCTGACAGCCTAAAAATCAGCATTAGCATTGCATTATGGTAGCAAGAGAAATCCCTGCAGCAGTGTTTTTAACCAGTGGCGCACCCGCCACGAAAAACTAAAGCTGCGGTGGGCAGTCGGTGAAATGCACCCCTGGCGCTAGCCAAACGTAGGCCATTGTTACATATCCCAGCAAGCTTGAATCAGCGTTTGCTGCAGACCTAAGCTTTTTCGGCACTAACCATTTGCATATTATCTGTGACCTCTTTCGAAATTTGAGGAGCTCACAGAAAAGCCAAGGTTGTGTAATTAGTTGACGCCGTCCCCCCCCCCTTCCCTTGCACACCGCCCATCGTTAACAACGCTTGCAATCAAACGGCTGATAACTCTGCAATATTGTTTGTAATGGATGTTCACCAGGTGACCATGTTTTATTCCAACAATCGCCCAATCTCCAATCTAATTTTGTCTCCAGAAAGGCGGCGATCCTTCAGATATTGGGCGGCTTGTCCTGTCGTTTAAACGTAATATTGGCAACATGAAAGGCATATGCAGCTTGACAGCCTAACAATCCGCATTTACTGTGGGTTATGGTAGCAAGAGAAATCGCTGCAGCAGTGCTTTTAGCCGATGGCACACCCACCACGACGAAAAACTAAAGCTGCTGTGGCAGTCGGCGCAATACACTCTTAACGCTAGTGGAACGCATATCATAGTAACATATCCCAGAAAGCTCTATTCTCTGAGAAAGGCACCAAAATCGAAAAAACTAGGAAAGATGCAAACGAAATCTTGCCATTGGTGTACTTAGTTGCGTTATCTATCAGACCAGATACTTCATCCTTCCCTGTCCGATTTCTGCTGGAAGGCCTCCTGTCAGAAAAGTGGCTTCTTGTTGCTATCGCCTACCTAGCCAGGTCTGCCCTTCATTTCTTCCGGACGCGCATATATTTGCAACCATTGACTACAACTTCATTCAGTTTTCAGCGATGTGAAACGGAGCTGCCTACAAGTTACGCTTCACAAATTTTACGGCTCCTTATGTGCTCTTCTCGGGGCAACAGACACCAGGTTCATGGCTTCCATATTGCATTAGTGAAGCAAGCATTAAAAGAGATTTGCAAAAAGCTGACATCATCAGATTGAGACTTCAACAAATCGTCGTCGCAACGAAAGTGCGTCAATATTTTCTCACGTAAAGAGAGCATCCAGTCGCAATGGCAAAATCTGACCATGTAGGCGGTCATCTTCGCGCCAAAAGCAGCCATGGACCCACCTGTTTCCAACCTTTGATCGAGAAATCATGAACCAACTGCAACTCACCATGCGCGCCCATTAAACATCAACGATGCCCAATTGATTAGTGCGCCGAGTCGACCGAGAAGCGACCAAACATCTGTTCGGGCACACTATAGTTAAACCTGAGAGACACCAATCTGACACAGCCCAGCTTATTGCCACCAATGCATATGCAAATCATTTGCACTTTCCCAGCAGTTTGGTCGCCACAGATGATTGTAATCATAGCAAAAGGATTTCTTGGATTAACATGGAATCGGAGACCAGTTATAGCTAACCAATTTCCAAAGAGTGCGATCTGTGAACAAACACAAACAAACACGAACAAGCCTCAAAAAGCATCTATCTAAATAGACCAATTGTGCTGGCCTTGTAAGTAAGTTGGCTTTATGAGCTTAGGGTTTGGTATAAGCTGCATCATAAAAGCTGCATGATAGTTACGACTCATACCTTCCTGACGGCTCGTCTGGCTAATGGCGTGTCAGGTTTTTCCTAGCCATATTGATATAATTCATGCGTTTTGGTTCATACACCAAACCAGTTTATGTTGTTTAAATATTGTAGCGCTACTATAATCATGCAATTTTCCCACTTCAAATCCAGAGTACACGACTCTGCTAAAGCCCCATTGATTTCATTTGGTGGAAATGCGGTATGCTAAATCATAAATAAGTTTCGTCAACCAGCATTGCATGCTTCAGTTAGTTTTCATGCCATTGACTACAAGGCTAAGACTTGCAAGGCTGACTTACCAAAAGGAATTAGGAGCGTACAAGTTTTGGCCAGACTAAAAAATGCTGCATTTTTTCCTTGCCTGTCAGCATTATGCGCGCAACTTTAAACCTAACTTTCAGGAATGAGCTTCAGTTAAATCAGTAATCAACAGAGAACTAGCAAAACAATTTTTTCGGATGAAACTACAACGGCAACCGCAGACGAAAACGTGTATCTCATATCATGTTTTTGCACCACCTCGATGTGCGTTTTTTTTTTCGATGAACGAACGGCGACAAAAGCCTTTGGTACTAAAATGAAAGACGACAATAAATATCGTCAGGTGACAGAGTATAAAATCGGGCACCAAAGTTGTGGAACCGGAATTTTTCTCCAATGGTTTTAGGGGTACTCCGTTTAAGATTAGGGTACTATATCCATAAAGTATATATATATATATATATATATATATATATATATATATATATATATATATATATTGTGTGTGTGTGTGTGTGTGTGTGTGGTGTGTGTGTGTGTGTGTGTGTGTGTGTGTGTGTGTGTGTTGTGTGTGTGTGTGTGTGTGTGTGGTGTGTGTGTGTGTGTGTGTGTGTGTGTGTGTGTGTGTGTGTGTGTGTGTGTGTGTGTGTATGTGTGTGTATTCTGAAATGTAGGGTTTTCCTCATCACGCCAACTCCAAGGAGAGAAATGAGGGCAATATTCTCAACCGCAGACGAAAACGTGTATCTCATATCATGTTTTGCTCCACCTCGATGTGCGATTTTTTTCGATGAAACAACGGCGAAAAAAGCCTTTGATACTAAAATGAAAAACGACAAAAAATATATTCAGGTGACAGGGTATAAAATCGGGCACCAAAATTGTGCAACCGGAATTTTGCTCCAATGGTTCTAGAGAAACTCCGTTTAAGATTAGGGTACCATATCCAAAAAGTATATATATATATATATATATATATATATATATATATATGTGTGTGTGTGTGTGTGTGTGTGTGTGTGTGGTGTGTGGTGTGTGTGTCACTGAACTGTAGGGTTTTCGTCATCACGCCAGCCCTAAGGAGAGAAATGACAGGCAATATTCGTAGCCTCATGCGCCAGCGAACCCGAGATGTTCTGTTGGCCGACCAGGGTGATGTCAATGCCACTGGGTCAGTGCCGAGAGGGCCACCTATAAACCCTGCACCGGCCGACACACTGGCATCAGTTCAGCTCCAGAGTACCACAAAGCCAACATGTGTTCCAAGGTGAGTGAAATGCACATAAACACCGCGTTTGCAATTCAGTGTCAGACATCTCGTCTGGCTTGGGATATTGACTTTCACTCACGGAAGTTGCGCGACAAAGTATTCCCATTTGTGTTATAGCATGCACATACTCCTGTAACATGCAAATCAGATATTTACCATGCTTGTGTGAATATTCTATACA
>NW_023596545.1:26146458-26194169 GCF_011947565.3 Pollicipes pollicipes
GTACAGCATTATGCATGCCATTTTGTCAACAAGCAAGTGCCATTACACCTTTCCGATATATTAATTATCTTGGCACATCGCTAGACCACTAGACAAACACGCCACGGTATTATCACTAAAAGAATCCGAGCCTGAACAGTTATCTTGACGGATTATGGTGATGTGCAAACTATCTTTTTCCTGTAGGGTGCAACAGTACTCTCCCTCACTTCATTACTTACTCTCCATTACTTCTGTGATGACTGCTCTGAACCATGTCATATCAAGTCATGCTACTAAGCAGGACAAGCTCTTCGCATGGGCGCAACGGTTCTGACTGGTGATCTAACAGCCCGTGAGCTAGTGGACCAATCACGATGACTGTGACCTACTGCGCCGCGTCCGATCGGTGATGATGGAAGCCGGCCACCGGCGCCGGGCCGGCCCGCCCGTCCTCGACGGCCTGACTCGTGTTATCAGAGGGGATGCCGGTGTCCCCGGCCGCCGCCGACCGCAGCTCGTGCCGCCGACCACACCCTTCGAGTCACCGTCCGGTTGCATCATGCCAAGGTCGCGCTGGACCGTGCAGTCTGCCGCCCTGAATCCTATCTCCCCGGTCACCCCCAGCCCTCCAGGCAAGTGACGCCGCGCGCGGCGAAATCGCGCCACAACGGGAGCAGGGAGGACCGCTCGACCCTGACCGTTCCCGGCCAATTGCCGCGACTCGGACGCTCTGCACGGGCGCCGGAAAGTGGATCCTACGGCGGGCATGAGACACGCAGACAGGGTATATCAAGGCTGGAGACAGGAGAGGCACTGTCAAGCTCAGGGTATATCAAGGCTGGAGACAGGAGAGGGACTGTCAAGCTCAGGGTATATCAAGGCAGGAGACAGGAGAGGGACTGTCAAGCTGTGACAGGAGAGGGACTGTCAAGCTCAGGGTACATCAAGGCAGGAGACAGGAGAGGGACTGTCAAGCTGTGACAGGAGAGGGACTGTCAAGCTCAGGGTACATCAAGGCAGGAGACAGGAGAGGGACTGTCAAGCTGTGACAGGAGAGGCACTGTCAAGCTCAGGGTATATCAAGGCTGGAGACAGGAGAGGCACTGTCAAGCTGTGACAGCCCGGACATGAATTCGGAGCCCATATGCCCCAAGCTTATCCACAGACCGCATGCACAAGTTTGATCCGTAAAATGACGACAATGGGGAATTTCATGAAGACCATTGACAATTGGAGCTCCAACCTAACGAGAGATGCCTGAGAAAGGCCGACAGATGACGACTGAAAAGGAGGGGGCACGATGACATCGCCGGCGGCTCGCAGAGGGAAAATGGGGAGTGTTGTGCTGTTGCTGCCAATTTGGAAGACGTCTATACACGGTCATCCCGGGCACGACACTGCTTTAGCATAGACATGGTGGGTACGGCCACAGTGCTGCCACCTGATATGGCAGTGCTATCACAAACTGAATCAAAGCTCAACAGGAAGTAGTCAGAAGGCGTGACTTTTACCGACACCTTGAGTAGTCATGGATATTGAAAAACACTGGGTTGGTGGCGAGTGGGATAAACAACAAAATCGGGAGAATGAGCAAACGTGAAGCCCTAATCATCAAGCGGCTCTCATCATGTTGCTCCTGTTTTGACAGATATTTTGGTGACCTTTTGGGGTTTGTTTGACCAGTATTCATATTGGAGACTGTTTGCTTACGGGCGCAAAGGACTTGTCTTCTGAGGAAACCCACCAGGACTAGACAATTCAAGCCTGCGCTCGGCCGGGAGGGAGTCGACTTTCCTTACGGTTTTTGGAGCACAGTTCAAAAACGAACGCTTGCCGCAACACCAAACTTTAAATACCTCCTCATCAATCAAGTTGCCATTCTTTGTGCAAACTTACGGCATTTAGCTGCCAAGATTACTGACCTAGATTAGATTGAAGAGGTCGCCTTCTAAAAATATTTGATCACACAGAACCTTTTTGTGCGTCATTTGTCATTGCTCAAAGTTGCTAAAGTACTAAAACATGATAGTACCTACAGTTCTTGCTTTTCAATTTTTGAAACCAGTTGAGTCAGTGACCTGAGGAAAGGTCAATGTTAGCTAATTTTTGTCAATAATGGTAATCTATACGCATCTTGTAAAGTTTTCTGGTTGGTATATCAGGAAAAGCGCACTAACTCACATGCGCAGCCATCATTTGACGACAGAGCACATAACACTGTCCTAAGGCACGACCTACCTACATCTATACCTTTATACCTCTATATGCATATCTCTATACCTCTATAGGTGCCTTCCGCAAAACAGGCTAACCTAAAAGTGAGCAGTTTTCTCACTCAATCTCGGGCGCCGAATTAAAATATCCCAGTGAAAAAAATTGTGTGACATTTTAATGCATAGTGAGTTCACAATATGTCACGTGATGACATGCAAGGGCATATGAGTTCATCCAAGGTCAATGACCTTTGTTGTCAGCAGCGGAGAGGCTAGATGAACGAGTGCGACACATGTAATCAGCTCCTTATCGTGTTTGTGAAACTGATGACGCATAATTTCTTGTACCAACGTGCCTGTTTTCAGTTTGTTCTAAATACGTTGCCAAGCGTCAAAAGGACAATGCATAATGTTTACAAGGGCTATGCCATCTCGTGTACCTGCAGATACAAAACACTATTTTTGACCGCGCAGAAAACATTGTGCTGGGCCCAGTTAGCACGTTGACCCAGTAAGTGCTCAGCATCTTTCGATTGGATGGCTTAGGAATTTAACCTGAGTTGATCTCAGCTAACATTTAGGTTCTTCTAGAATTTTTTGTGTGTGGGATAGTTTTTTCCACAGCTTTACCCAATGAAATGAACTTCGTCAGAAGCATGGTGTGAAATAAAACAAACAGCGACGTTTTTGTAGGCTACTTTGACCAAATTTGATCAATTTTGAACGGTGACCTAACCTGACATGGCCCTTGTGGGGGTACACAAGTGGTCGGAATGTACTCACCACAGTCTAAATGCTTACTTCTGTGCCCTCAATATCAGTCTTGGCGTGCTTACATGTATTTTAACTGCATCTATCAGAACGGCCGCTTTTCCTTTCGTGACCTCCGTTGACCTGACTGTCAAAAGTTGCTGCGAATTCTTCATGATTTCACTGATGATTGTGTCTTTGTTTTTCTCGTCCAACGTTTGGAAGCTAGATCCCGGGGGGGGGGGGGAAGTCAACTCCCCGGTCGAGCGCGGTTGTCTTAGATCCCGGGGGGAGTCAAACCCCCCCCCCCCCGGCCGAGCGCGGTGTCTTGGTCCCGGCGGGTGTAGCTTAGGCAATAAAGCTGCTATCGCATTTGTCACAATTCGTTGCTATAGATTGCACTTGCTAACCTGCACGGTTTTTGAAAATTTAAAATGATACGTATTTCCAGTCAACGCGCGGCATTTCAAGACGGCGTGGCAACTTACATAGTCTGCGGCACTGCATGGAATATGGACACCTAAAATCACAATATCATGCTTTTATGATCGAGCTGTTGACAAGCTGAAGTGCGACAAGTGACAACCATGCGAGATGTGACAAAGCAGCCGGAGAAAACACTTCTAGGATGCTTTGAGCGCAGTAAGTCTTGTATGATTGGGCATTGGCTTGTCCATACGGTGCAATGATCTCGTTTTTCAGTCGTGGCTTAGCCTTGCCCTCATCTTGTATCACATCTGTATCAGAAGGAATTGGAGTTCATAGTACCTGCAAGTAGCGGTTAAAAGAAAGTCATGTATTAGCATCCAGCGTTTGCAGTACTTTACAGCGCTTGTCAGCTTACTGCCAGTCATTCGATCCTCATATGTCGTCATTTGCTATCCGTTCAGTTGACATTCAAGTAATCGTCCTTCGTAATAGCAAGCAAAGAAGATGACTTGCAGCTCCAGAGTTATGCCGCCAGTAAAACTTGATTGTCACGAAGTCACGCTACTGCGCAGCGCAGGGGGGGCGGGGGGGGGGGGGGGGATTTGTTGCGAAATGGTTGTTCATTCGTTAGCAACCCTCGCGATATGCATGATGGTTTTCACATCGATGGCATTCTCGAGCCTCAAAAGCAGCACCTGGGAACTAAGACATCGCACTTCAAGGCATGTCTTA
The DNA here is from genome assembly GCF_011947565.3 of Pollicipes pollicipes. Taxonomy (NCBI): domain Eukaryota; kingdom Metazoa; phylum Arthropoda; class Thecostraca; order Pollicipedomorpha; family Pollicipedidae; genus Pollicipes; species Pollicipes pollicipes. The sequence goes on from NW_023596545.1 coordinate 26,150,565, forward strand.
ACACGCGCCCGGGTGGCCGGCTCGATAATCTTCGCTCGGGTGGGGGGGGGGGGGGGGGGTGGGGGTTCCAATTTCACCAGACTGAGGTTAAGAAAGCTGGAGACACCAAATTTGCAGTGTTGTGTTGACCTGTACGTAAACTCACTTAGGACAAATTTTCAGGTTCCTAGGTCATGACCTTCGGGTCAAAAATGTCAAACAAGTTCAAGTTCCAGGCCGGTCTCCAAAGTGTCCCCAGAACCTAGATAACCGTTTCTAAGCAAGAGGCTATATGCTCATTTAAGGTCAGTGGCCTTGTTTGACCTTCTGAAGGTCAATGTGACCAAAATCATACAAGATTGTTCTGAGTTTGGATTTGCTTAAGCGACAAGATTACGCTAGACAGTATGTTCCTAAAACAAATGTTGACCTGGCTCTTTTGAGGTCAATGACCTATTCTGACCTCCAAGAAGTCCATGGAAGATGTATAATGCGGTTCCTGCTGTCAATAAATTCGAAATGAGCACCAGAAACTATCCCATACAGCGAACCCTAGAATACAAAACATGTTAGTTTTGGCCTTGGCGTGACCTTCATACCTGACCTCAGGTCAATGTAATATGCTCATTTAGCTGTTGTGCTGCCTACGAAAGCATCTCAGAGATGTGTGGCTTCGTTCTAACACTCCGCTGTTGGATCATATTGAAGGTTCCCTAGAAATTGCCTTCGCTGAAACCATGGCAATGCGCTATTAAATTATCTACAGTTGTGCAAAATGTGGCGCAGCCACACCACAGCACGTTCGGAAACCATTCTGGAAACATCTTTGGGGGGAGGGGTCAATTTGGCCTTCCACCCGAGCGCGTGTTAAAGGCATTGTGTGACGTGGAATTCTCTTTCTCATGACGTCATCTGCTTTTGATGCGTCTGACGCACGTTAAGAAATGCCTCGGTAATCAGATTATTTACACGAACTGGGGGGGGGGGGGGGGTTCAAACTCACATTTTCTCACACGCTACACTGTAAAGGCAGCATGGCGTGGATACAATGCCACCTAACAAAAACGGCGCCCAAAAGACAATTTACCACGGGCCAGAGTTGCAAAATGCTACCAACCATACTACCGCGTCACACCTGTCCTGAAGGAGTTTACATGACCAAAAGTAGAGCAGCTCTCGACCACCGATGGTTGGACTCATCGCTGCATCCCGCGTTCGAACGGAGCATGTCCGACGTCCTATGCCTAGGAGAATGCAATTCTGAATCAAAATCAGGTCAGTATGTTCAAGCAGTTTGTTTCCGTTTGTCGTTGCCAGCAGTTTTATGGAAAATCGAACACGGATTAAGAGGGTTGACTGCAGCTAGCCGGCATTCGGGCCAAGGTCCTGGTTTCAAAGCGAAAGTACGAACACACGCATTTTGATTGGCGCCACAGGAATTAAACTGACTAAAAACAACGTAGTTTAACCACCACGTGCTATTCATCAATGCCTGAAGAAATGAAAGATCAGGCCAATTGGCTCTTGTCCGGTTCGTATGCCCATACGACGTAATGAAAGTGGTTAGGTTCGTGCTGTTGTCTTATGAAACGGGACCGAGACGACCCCATATTCTTCAAGATATCAAAATCAAATGAAATGCATCCCAAATTAAAAAAGCAGCTTTGCAAGATCGTAGTAAGGCTCCCAAGGCTCAGCTTGAGCAGACCTTGGAATATTTCTCAAGGTCTTGCCAGGCAGCTCAGTCTGTGAGAGGTTATCTAGGTCAGATAATTATCACGACTCGGCCAAGCGTAAAGCTGTTCTCCAGAAACCGGGATCAATCACGATTGAGGTCATGATTTGACTGTCATCATATTGGCTTCATACCACTCAGGATCGATCGACTTTTCAGGTCTGGCAAAAGTACGTTCCAATGCACAAATCATCTACTAAGAAGTTGAGGCCAACAAGCTGAGGTGTCAGATGCAATAATGAAGCATGCATAAGTGATTTAAAAAGAGGGAAGGACCGCGTGACCAATTCAGTGCACGCAACAGCCCGTAATGGTGCCGAATAGCTAAGCCGTGCGCGAGGTGTCAGGCCCAGCCGGATGGTACGAAACCCACCATGTTAGACCTACCAAGTGCCCTGAAACAGTTCTCAGCAGGAGTACCTAGAAGACAAGCATCTGCTCCCAGATCACGCCTGTGTAGGCAATGTAGCGTTCCTTATCAAAGTACCTTCTCCCTGTCCGTACCTTCTTCCCTGGGCCTCAGCGCTAGAAGACAATGCTCCCTTAATTTTGTTCTAGTTTCAGATATATTTTTTGACGGCTTAAGGCTTCCTCATTTGCGGGTAGATATTACGATGCGTCCAGGTTTCTTTGCACTTGAGACTTCGAAAGATGCCTAAAGGAATGATTTCGCCACATACAACCGCACCAGGCACCTGTGGCACGCACCATGGGCGGGTGTGGGTGCATGTTTTTTGTTTTGTTTTTAAACCCAAGCCTAGAAAGTATTAGGACTGCTTAACTCGCAGCCTTTCAAGGTGCGAGTTTAACCTCTTCCGTTCGGGAGGGGGGGGGGGGGGAGATAAGGGAGGCGAAAAATTCTACAACCCCTTAGGTTTTGCTAATTTCTCCCAAATGGCTTGCAGCCGGTCCTTGAAATTTTATGACTTGGACTATGTATACTTCTTACGTGTTGATGCCCTGCGTCAAAATGTAGTGTGCATGGCATGAACAGGGGCAGTTCCTCAGTGCGATTTGGCAGCATGCCAAGATGTCAAATGGTTATCCCCGGGGATTCGAACCAGCGCCTTGCGTCTTCAGGAGTAAATGATACCCCGGCGAATGATAAAATTGCAACATGAACAAGCATGGCTATTGCAATATCGTAGGAGCACGATACGGGTTGTTGCGGAGTTTGGAAAAGAGGGTTTCCAAACACTGTCAGGTGCATTGCGGGGCAGTTGTGCATGCATCTTTGCAGCCCTTCGCCTAAATACACTTCTCGGTATCTAACTGCAAAGTTTTGCCCATAAGCCGATATTTATACAAATAGTTTATACATGCATTGGCAAAGACAAGTTAGAGTGCGGTGAAAGAGGTGCAGAGAGGCTCACGATAAAGCCTATCCCTGCATTACGGCTCTATGTATCAATACCGTGGTAAAAGCTGAGCACATGTGAAGCTAAAGGAAGAGAACGAGACATCTTTGAAAAGAGTCACTTCAAGGGATGGTATCAAGCGCAGCGTACATGATCTGAAATAAGACCTAGAACGTCAAGTTGCGTTCCATCCTTCACTTCTGCACGATAAACAACATCTAAGAAGCCGGGTCCCAAGCGAGTCAGGAGTAGCAAAGCAGGAGTGGAATCGCAGTTTGTGGAGACCGTGGCCACCAACAAAAGCTTAAAACCGTGGGAAGTCAGCTGACGGCCGCGATGATTGGTCACGCTTCTGTTGCGCATCGCTGCATCCCGTCCTTTAAAAATCGGATACGCCTCGCCTACGGAACATAAATGTACGTGCTATATAGACAACACACTTCATGAACAACGTTACGAAGTAAAAGCTATCATATTACAGCGCGGAAAAGCTGATGACCTTCACTAATGCCATTGCAGAGCAGCACGCCTAGCCCTCTCCCGTGTTCACCACCCATGGTGGTGAACTGGTTCACCAGCTTGGTTTCGTCTATGCCAAACTTTTATCTTATGCCTGCTTTTCTGGTAGCGGAGCAAAACTTTTCTGATAGCAGAACAAAAAATCAAGGAATTAAAAGTCTGATAACAAAATTGTGTCAACACCCCGTTCTGCTCATTTGAGTGCATTCATGTTCTTTGCTGTTCAAAATGTCACCATGACATGCCATCTCGAAATTATTAGCTATCGATCCGCTTTGGCTGCGTTGGAGCCAGTTCATCAACACGACGACTGTGTTGGATCAAACATTCGAAATTTGGGGATTTATCCCCGGTTTCCCTTATCCTGTAAGACTTTCTATAAATGAATACACCATTGCATCAGCTGCATATGACCAATTACCACTAACAGGCACCGCGTTACTAGCCGTTCAGGAAATGCGCTCGTGGAACAAAATGTACGCCTAGCCATGGGGCGCTCTGTCCAGCAAAGCCCTATTATCGCTGACGTGGAACCAAGAAACCAACGGCCAGCGAGGTGTGGAACCAACGGCCGGTTTCCGGCGCTGGGTCTGGCTTTGGGTTCAGCACCGGCCCCGGCTATGGCTTCTGCTCCTGCTCCTGCTCCTGCTCAGGTTCCGACTACTGCCCCCTGGGTAGCTCATGTTTCAAGGTGGGCACGAGTCAGGTGGGGTCCCGTGCTGGGGGGGGGGGGGGGGGGGGGGGCGCAGGCCGGTTGGCATGCATCACGGACAGGGCCGATAAATAAGGCAGGATTGGCGCTGAAGTACTCGCTGCGATGGCGGGTTTGTACGTAGTTCGCACAGTGCCCGTTGCTCAGCCGGCCGCCGTGTTCCACTCCATCCACCAAGCACTGAGCACAGCACGCGCCGCTGACCGGAGTGCACCCGTGGAAGGTCTTGGCAGAGGAGCAGCGAAGCCGCGCCAGTGCAGCCTCTCGCCGAGTTGCCAGTTGAAGGCTGAGGCTGCGCACATCGAGCCGCTTAGGGGGCATGAGCAGCAACAGCAGCGTGCTGTGCAACAGCAATTGCGTCCTGGCATTGCTGTAGACGATGCCGTTGTTTGACTCCTCGTCGCCAGCATTCTTGCCGGGTTGGCCAGTCGCGAACCAGCAGGTGAGCAGCTCGGTGCAACATTTGCAGCCGCACCGGTAGCTGCTGGAGAGCAGCTCGGTGCAGCGTTTGCAGCCGCGCCGGCAGCTGCCGGAGAGCAGCTCGGTGCAGCGCTGACAGCCACACCGACAGCTTCTGGAGAGCAGCTCGGTACTGCGCTCGCAGCAACACCGGTAGCTGCGAGAAAGCAGCTCGGTGCAGCGCTGGCAGCCACACCGATAGCTGCCGCAGAGCAGCTCGGTACTGCGCTCGGAGCCACACCGATAGCTGCCGGAAAGCAGCCCGGGCGCCGCGAACCGGCTCAGGCTGGTGAGCAGGCTGCACCCGCCGGGCACCGCTGGGTGGCACGCTGGCGACGTTATCAGCGCCACCCGGAGCGCGTCGGTGGGCCCGGGGGCACCGGCGTCCCGACGGTTCGGCGGCACAGCAACGCCATTACGGAGCCTGCCCTGCGGTTAGGTTCCGCGGTGACATGAGGTGATGCCGCTTGCCTGTCATCCGCGCAACCACTTACTGGTGGAGCTGTCTGACTTACAGTTGTCTTTAATAGGTCGCTCAGAGCAAGTGGTGGAATGTCCTCCATTGGTGCATTCGGTGGCTATCCGGCTCTAGCCCCAGGGAGGTAGCTGGCTGTCCTCCAAATTATCGTTCGGTGAGTCTGCTTGGACGCCCAGTATCTCCTTTACACCATTAGTTTGTGCTCTTTAAGTCGAGACTGTTGTTTGCTCATTTGACTCCCAGTCTGTCTAACCATTCTCGAGATCAGAAGATGCGTTTTCATCAGCTGATTTGCCCCTATGACCTGATTTACACCGCAGCGCCGGCATATTTCCTGTTTGAAGGAAAGAAGACTGGAGAGGTGTCACCTCAAGTGGGAGTTGGTTTGATCTTCTTGTAGTTGGTGGGATGTAGGATTTTAGGTATGTTGAGGTTCTGTTCGGTGATAATGGCAGTGTCATCGCATTGTGTAGTGGGCGTCCTGTTGCAAGTGCTCGTGTGTCAAGTAAAAGTGCAGTGACGTAGTTGGTAGTTGATGTTGGCTGTGTATGAGGGTGTGGAACAGCGTCAGTTTGTGCATGTTTCTTCGTGATTTGAGAGTGTTTCGTCCCAACTCATCAAACAGTGCGCGAGTGTGTATTTTGTAGAGTGCACTGGTGAGAAGTCTTGCTGCTCTGTGCTGTAATCTGACAAGTCTACGGGAGTCGCTGGTCGTCAAAAGTCCGTCGTATACTACATCACAATAATCAAACAAAGGCAGAATGTAAGTCGAACATATGTCTTTGAGAATATGCCGAGACAGAAGTCGTGATAGTGGGTAGAGAGGTCAGGGCGCTCTTCCGATTTTAGAGATGGTGTCATTAACGTGCTGATGAAAGTGCAAGTCAGTAGATAACGTCAGGCCAAGGTATTTGTAGCTTGCAACGGAAGGGACTCGTTGGCCGTCAAAGGCCAGCTGAGGTGGGTTATGTGTATTTCTGTTGGCAAATGTTTGTTGAATTGTTTTCGTGGCGTGAAACGTGATGAGCCAGTCTTTGCCGAACTCTTGTATGCTATGAAGATCATGTTGGAGTGCCGCTTGTAAGGTAACTGGGTCGTGTGAGTGAGCTGTGTATAGCGTGGTATCGTCAGCAAAGAACAATATGCCGTAAGTTTTGTCGGGATAGGTCGTTAAGATATATGAGCACAAGGAGAGGCCCCAGAACTGACCACTTAGGGCACCCGGAATGTATGGTCCTAGGGGTGCTTAAACTTGCTTTTTTGTTGTTGCCTGTTATCTTTTTAAAATTTGACCGCCTTGAGATCTCAGCAACTAAGAGGGCTGGAGGCACGAAATTCACAGGGTGTATTGGCCTGTATGTGAACTCACTTGGGTTAAAGTTTAAGCCTCCTAGATTATGAATTTCGAGTCAAATAAAGTCACACAAGGTCAAACCCAAGTTGGTCTTCAAAGAGTTCCCAGAACCTAGATGCTTGTTCTAAGCAAAAGGTCACATGCTCATTCAAGGTCATTGACCGTATTTGACCTTTTGAAGGCGATGGTGACCAAAATCATAGAATATTGCATTGTGTTTTACATTTGAATGCACGACAAGGGTTAACACGTGCCCGGATGGCCGGCAAGATACCCTTCGCTCGAGTTGGGGTCAATTAGACTCCCCTGAGATCTCGGGAACTAAGAAAGCTATAAACACCAATTTTACAGGGTGTCTTAACATGCACATGAACTCACTTGGGTGAAAGTTTGAGCTTCCTATGTTATGACCTTCAGATCAAGTAAGGTAAAACAAGGTCAAACTCCAGGTTGGTCTTTAAAGTGCCCCCAAAACCTAGGCAACTGTTTCTAAGAAAAAGCTTACAAGCCCATTTGAGGTCAGTGACCTTTTTGACCCTTTCAAGGTGATGGTGACCAAAATCATAAAAGTCTGCTCTGAGTTTTACATTTGAATAAGTGACAAAGATTACACTAGGCAGTATGTTCCTAAAACAAAATGTCGACCCGGGTCATCTCGGGTCAATGACCTGTTCTGACCTCCAAGAAGTCAGTGGAAGATATAAAGTGCGGTTCTTGCTGTCAGTAAATTAGAAATGAGCACCACAAACTATCCCATACAGCAAGCCCTGGAGTAATAAATCAGGTTGGTTTTGACCTTAGCCTGACCTTTATACCCGACTTTTGGTCAGCGTAATTTGCTCATTCAATATTTGCGGTGCCTAAGAAAGCATCTCAGACATGTATGGCTTCGTCAAACACTCCGCTTTTGTATCAGATTTGACGATTACCGAGAAATTGACTTCGCTGAAACCATGGCCTGACTTTCACCTGCCATAGGTCAGCGGGCTTACAAAGTACGTCTAATTTCTTATGTTAAACGATCCGCTATTCAACTGTCTACAGCTATGCAAAATTTGGCTACGCCGCGTCGTTCGGAAACCATTCCGGAAAACTCTCGCAAGGGTCAATTTGACCCCCACCCGGGCGCACGCCAAGCCCGCAGGCCCACAATGTGCGAGCTAAAATAACCCAAAGTGGCACATCTAGCCCGCAACAGCTGGATACAGTCGTTGACAGGTTCTGACGTTGCCATGACGATGGCGGTCGCGACAACTGAAGTTATCGCGGACTCGGGATACACTCTGGGGTTACCGAGAAAGGAAGAAGTGTAGTGTTGTTGACACACGATTTGAACTCGAGAACATTAAATATATATTACTTTATTGCACTTTGACGGTGTTGCGGTGGCACTACCCAATGCTCTTCTTAGACGCAACTGGTCCTGAGATTTCACCAGGGTACGTTTTTAACATATGCCTCTAAGATGGAATACATCCTTAAGGCAGCGTGTTTGGCCAATATAGTGACAGAGTGGTGCTACACTGAAAGCCGTCAGCATCCTTCGCATGGTGTAGTGCAAGTGTAGCGCTGGATAGCGATAGTTACAGAAATACTAATTTTACGGGCTGACGCTCCGTGGCTTTGTACAGCACCGTCACACACGATCACGCTGGTATGATCAAACATAATATTCCGCTTTGCTTTCATACGCCCGCTGGTATGTATCACCCTTTACGGCTAACGCAAGCAGATTGTCCAGCTAACCGATCACAGCGGCTGCGACGCACGGCTGAGCCACACGAGGCGATACATTACATCAGTTAGTGAGCATATATATGTTCGGATACCGTATGCCTGGCGAAAGACGAAAGTATGCCCCAGTTCAAAATATAGTCTAGCACTGAGCCACACAGCGCCGGCACATCTTGGATTGAACTTGGATTTAGGTCAAACTCGGTAGATACGCTAAACCAGGCCTGATCAGGCGGCATGTTGACCCCTGACCTCGCAGAGGTCAAGCAAGCTCAGTGACCTCGCATGGCTTTATGAAGCACAGTGTGACGACAGTTTGGATCTGGCGGTGCAAATGCGCCAAAAATAATGAACTGTAGCAAGCTAGCGTCGGACACGACGAGATAGCCTCGGATGATGTTGAGCCACCTGAGTGCAGCTAACAACAGGGATAAGGTCCGACATATCACAGCACATAAGCGGAAAATCATTAGTTGCAGGGGTGAAAAGAGTTCCCGACATCACAGTAATTCAAGCGAGTCAAGTCCGAAGGGTGCGGAGTCAAGTGCGGTCGGTGATTTTGGACAAACTTTTGATCAAAAGTCGTAGTTTGCTCAGCCTGGCGCAGAATCTGATTTCAACCATCATTTCTGGCTCAACTGAACCGAATTACAGGAGCTTTGCACAAAGGATTCACTAAAACAAATCTCTGGTATTCGCCATATAAACATTATCACTTTGACCCACTCTGGGGAGCTGAAAGGTGATCTGATCCTTTTTGATCAGTCATTGATGCGCAAGACAAAAAGTAAGGGTATGACATGTATTGTGGCGTTGCTATGCATCAATTCAGTGCAGTTGCCAGGAAATATCGATGTTTTATCATTTGATCGGTCTGTAGGTCATTTCCTTCACCTGGAAAGTGATCCATTCATCGAAAACCAAAAATCGGATACTGATGAAGATTTAAGACGACATGCAACACGGTGGCCTACACCGAATTATGATACTGTCCTTATTTCATTTTCTTAACGGCAGGGAGGCAACGGCACGCTCCATTCTCGAACAGGGAGGCAGTCCGGCAGGCTCTAGGCTATGCACTTTTTTGTGGAATGGTATGCTGGCACAAATTTTATTTTGGTTGTGTTTTTTGCGCTGAGCTGGTGGTGAATACTTTTAAATTTCAAGCCGTGTTCGCCATAGGAAATGCAAATGCCAGTAATAAAACGAAGACGATGTCTTCGATTCTCTGTAATGTTCAAAGGATTCGTACATTAATAGCATAATTTCGGCTCGAACAGGAGTAAGCACCAGTTTTCCAAGAATACAGCTTATATCTAGTGCACATCCCAGTAACTTGCTGCTCTTTCACGAAGCATGCAATGTGCAATTTTTTTATCTTAAAGTTAAAATACCATAACAGAAGACTGCATGCTTGTACATAAAGAGGTAGACAATCGTCCACCAGCCGGCGAACCCGAGATGTTCTGATGGCCGACCAGGGCGGTGTCAATGCCACTGGGTCAGTGCCGGGAGGGCCACCTATAAAAGCTGCACCGGCCGGCACGCTGGCATCAGTTCACCTCCCAACTACCACAAACCCAACATGTGTTCCAAGGTAAGGGCATTGAGCGCATAACATAACAACTATTGTTATTCAGTTTCAGTCGCCATGTTTATCTCACAGGCACACACAAACAGGCAACTCTGGATCCTCCACAATACTGAAAGCCACGTATCCCAAATTTGTTCCGGTAGGTACCACACGTTTCAGGATAAGCAGCATCCATTATGTTGATCGAGGCATATATATATATATATATATATATATATATATATATATATATATATATATCCCGGTAAGCGATGAAAAAGCGGGAAGCAGATATGCGCAGCGTCAAAATTATTAAGCAAACATCATTAAGTTAGAGTTAAGCTTAAAATTAAGCGATCCAATCCTTGGTGTTCAAACACTGACAGCAAGATACAACAGATTAACGGCCGCTTGCCGCCATCAGCTAGAAAATCAAAACTACGCAATTGCCATCACCGAAAAAGATTCGATTCCGCTATCAACACCTAAGTCTTAAGCATATACTTTCTTATTACATACTAAAGCCGTGTTACCACCTTTCATCGCGCTAACATCCAGGCATACTTGTTTTCGCTCAACCCGTGATCAGTGCTTATGCATAATCTATTCATATATCCTAGCATGTCTTACGGCGCTGGCAGGTTCCCGTGGCATTCCTGCTGCTGGGTGTGGCCGTGGTCTTCTCGGCCCCGCCTCCTCCGTACCACGCTACCGAGGCACCGGTCCAGTATGAGTACCAGTACGCCGTCTCAGACGAATACGCTGGGCTCGATTACGGCCAGACGGAGAGCCGAAACGGCTACGAGACGACCGGCTCGTACCACGTGCTGCTACCCGACGGCCGCGTGCAGCGGGTACAGTACAGCGTGGTCGGCGATCAGGGGTACGACGCCGATGTCACCTACGAGGGTGAAGCCAAGGAGTACCAGCCCACTCCCAAGTACGAGAAGCCGGCGCCCTCTTACCACCACGCGCCCGTGTACCACCCCAGGCCGTCGTACCACGCCGCTCCCGTGTACCACCAAGTGCCTGCGTACGGTGCTCGGCATTATGGCGGCGCCCGGGCCCGCACGTACAACCTGCAGAAGGCGACCGAAGCGCCCCTGGCGGAAGCCGAGGAAGCTGCAGTTGAGGAGCCGGCCGCCGTTGAGGAGGCGGAGGAGGTAGCGGAGGAGGTGGAGGAGGAGGTCGCTGAGGTCGAGGAGGCCGAACCAGAGGTGGAATCTGTCGCCGAGGGTGGCGAGAAGGCTTATCAACAGGACGCCAAATAGAGCATCCCATAGTGGAGTGTTCGTCCGAGACGGCGTCATGTCAACTGTTTTTATTTTGTGCGAAATATAAAAAATGGAATATGATATTGACTGTCCAATGCATAAGAACTTTGCTTCCAAATGACACAATTAAGTAGTTGCATATGCTCAGGTAAGTACTCTCAGGCCCGATTACGTGAGCAAGGTGACGAGTGGCGTTTATTTTTTAACAAAATTTGTACACAATTGTTGAGATTATCTATATTTTAAGCACGAATGGGAGTCTACCAAGGCGGGAGGTAGATGTTATGTACGGTCAGTGATCATGTAGCTGCGGTAACAAAAAGCAATCTACAGAACCGCACAACATTGGTGAAGGTACTTTGGTAACATGGTTTGAAGAAAGAGATTTGATACATTCTACGTTCAATGTGGTGAAGGTACTCTGGTAGCATGGTTTCATGGAAGAGATTTAATACGTCCTATGCTCAATTTGTCTGGCTTAAATGGTCCTAATTCAGTAAAGGTCTCTGACGTTTCACGTCAGGTGTGCACGACTACAGTGCTATCTTCATGACAAGCTTCTTGAGTGAGAAACGGAGCCGCCTGCAAGTTACGCTTCATAAATGTTATGGCCGCTTATACACTCTTCCGAGGCATCAGACACCACGTTAATGGCTTTCATATTGCATTAGCGCGGCAAACATCAAAGGCAAATCGCGAAAAAGCTTACAAAACCTCAACAAATCGACGTCGCAGCGAAATTGGGTAAACACGTTCTTACGAAGGAGAGAACATACAGTCGCGATGACAAAACCTGTGTGTATAGGCGCTCATCTTCGCGCCAAACGCAGCCATAGACCCAATTGCTCTAAGCCTATGATAAAAAAATAATGAACCCATCTACAACTCACCTTGCGTTCTCATTAAACATCAACGATGTACATTTGATTAGTGCGCTGAATCAGCCTAGAAGCGACCAAACATCTGTTCGGGCACGCTATAGTCAAACCTGAGAGACACCAATCTAACACAACCCAGCTTACTGCGACCAATGCATATGCAAATCATCTGCACTTTTCCCAGCAGTTTGGTCGCCGCAGATGGTTCTACGTCATATCAGAACAAGTTCTTGGATTAGCATAGAATCAAAGATGCAGTCATTCCTGATCAATTTCTAAGAAATGAGGTCTATGAATAAACACAAAATAAACAAGAACAGGCCTCAAAGTACACCTACCTAATCAGAGTAATTTTGTTGGCATTATAAATAAGTCGGCTTTATTGGCTTAGGGCTTGGTATGAGCTGTACGATAATAGTCACGAAATTTACCTCCGACGAAGGCTCGCCTGGGTAATGGCGTGCAAGGATTTTTCCTGGCCGTATTGGTATAACTCATGCGTTTTGGTTCATACACCGAACAAGCCTCTGTAATTAAAACATTGCATTACTAATATAATTATACAAATAACCCATAACAAATCCAGAGTACATGACTATGTTAAGGCCCCATTGATTCCATTTTGTGGAAATGCGGTATGCCAAACCATAATTACGTTTCGGCAACCAGCATTCCATGCTTCAGTTAATTTGGATGCCATTGCAAGACCGCAAGGCTAAGACTTGCCAGGTTGACTTAGCCAAGCGAATTGGAAGCGTAAATAGTTTGACCTGACCAAAAAATAATACATTTTATCTTTGCCTTGTCATTATTATGCACACAACTTTGAAACCAGCTTTCAGGAATGAGCTCCAGTTAAATCAGTAGTGAATGGAGAACTGGCAAAACAAATATTTCAGGTTAAACTACAACCACAACCGCAAACAGAAATGTGCATCTCGTATTATGTCTTTGAACCGCCTCGATGTGCAGTTCTTTCGATGAACCAGCGGTGAAAAAAAACAGTCGATGCCAAACTGAAACACTACACAACGACCTTTCAGGTAACAGGGCTTAAAATCGGGTTTCATAGCAGGACCGGACTTTTCTTCAGTGACCTTAGATGTGCTTGCCTCATGGCAGGACCGGAATTTTTATTCAATAGCTTTAGGAGTAGCTTGCTTAAGATTAGGGTGCTTAATCCTTAAACATATACATATGCATATATATATATATATATATATATATATATATATATATATATATACATGCACATCTATATATGTGTGTGTATGTTATCCTGAAATGTAGAGTTAACCTCATCACGCCAGGCTCAAGGAGAGAAATGAGGGCAGTATTCGTAGCCTCATCCGCAGCGAAACGAGATGTTCTGATGGCCGACCAGGGCGGTGTCAATGCCTACTGGGTCAGTGCCGAGAGGGCCACCTATAAAAGCTGCACCGGCCGGCACTCTGGCATCAGTTCAGCTCCAGAGTACCACAAAGCCAACATGTGTTCCAAGGTGAGTGAAATGCACATATAAAACAACTGCGTTTGAAATTCAGTGTCAGACATCTCGTCTGGTTTGGGATATTGACTTTCACTCACGGAAGTTGCGCGACAAAGTATTCCCATTTGTGTTATGGCATGCACATACTCCTGTAATATGCAAATCAGATATTTACCATGCTTGTGTGAATATTCTATACACTTAAGTACATTTGTTTCAACTTTCCGTAATCATCTGTTATGCACTATCTTCTAATGTTTCCTGGCATATCTTACCGCGCTGGCAGGTTCCCGTTGCGTTCCTGCTGCTGGGTGTGGCCGTGGTCTTCTCGGCCCCGCCTCCTCCGTACCACGCTACCGAGGCACCGGTCCAGTATGAGTACCAGTACGCCGTCTCAGACGAATACGCTGGGCTCGACTACGGCCAGACGGAGAGCCGAAACGGCTACGAGACGACCGGCTCGTACCACGTGCTGCTACCCGACGGCCGCGTGCAGCGGGTACAGTACAGCGTGGTCGGCGATCAGGGGTACGACGCCGATGTCACCTACGAGGGTGAAGCCAAAGAGTACCAGCCCGCTCCCAAGTACGCGAAGCCGGCGCCCTCTTACCACCACGCGCCCGAGTACCACCCCAGGCCGTCGTACCACGCCGCTCCCGTGTACCACCAAGCGCCCGTCTACGGTGCTCGGCATTATGGCGGCGCCCGGGCCCGCACGTACAACCTGCAGAAGGCGACCGAGGCGCCCCTGGCGGAAGCCGAGGAAGCTGCAGCTGACGAGCCGGCCGCCGTTGAGGAGGCGGAGGAGGTAGCGGAGGAGGTGGAGGAGGAGGTCGCTGAGGTCGAGGAGGCCGAACCCGAGGCGGAGGCCGCCGCCGAGGGTGGTGAGGAGGCTTATCAACAGAACGCCGAATAGAGCATCCCGTAGTGAAGTGTTCGTCCGAGACGGTGGCATGTCAACTGTTTTTATTTATTGAGAAATATAAGAAATGAAACATGATATTGACTGTCTAATGCATTAAAACATTTCTTCCACATGACACAATTAAGTAGTTGCGTATGCTCAGACCATTATCCTTATGAACCGATTACGTGAGCAAGGTGACGGGTGGCGTTTATTTTTTGCAAAACTTGTACATAACTGTTGGAATGATCTATATTTTAAGCACGAGTTGTAGGCTGCCGAGGCGGGAGGTAGATGTTCCCTACTGGCAGCCATTATGTAGCTGCGATAAAAAGAAACAATCTGCAGCAACACACAAAATGGCTTAAGGGACTTTGGTAACATGGTTTGAAGGAGGACATTTCATACGCTCTACGTTTAATGTGACCTTTTTCGAAGTCAAATTAGGTCAGTAACCATCGAGAGCCTGGCTGTACATAACATTGTCCTTAGATCACAATTTTGTTGCTTTCAATCTGTTTACGGACCCCATCATGCGTTCGTTTGGCGATTGAGGTGTTGATCTCATCTAACGAAAGTCGCCTTTTCTGTTCGGTGTTCCATGCTCTAAGTGTGAACTGACCTAATGGGCGAGGGCCTCATCCTTAAATTGGACCGCGTCGGTTCACTTAGACACAAAGCTGTCAAAGTCTGTGTTTGAACTGTGGTAAGCATGTCGAAGTGCATCAAGAAAAAGTGCAACAAATGTATGATTTTTTGGAACTCAGTCATACCATTTCAAGAAGCTGTATTGAATCAACCTTTGTTGCGGATCTAAATGTCCTCGGCACGGCCACACAAACTCTTAAAGCCGGATGAGCATTAACTGTTTGCATATTTTTGTGACCTCTTTCCAAAACTTGAGGACAGTACGGAAAGGCCGAGGTTGGATAATAAGTTGACGCCATCTCCCTTGACGCCGTTCGCTAGTTGACTAATGGTTTTATTCCAAAATCTCACAATCTCCAATCTAATTTTGTCTCTCGAAAGGCAGTTATGTTTCAAACATTGGGCGACGTCTCCTGTCACTTAAACGCAATATTGACAACATCAAAGGCATATACAGCCTGACAGCCTAAAAATCAGCATTAGCATTGCATTATGGTAGCAAGAGAAATCCCTGCAGCAGTGTTTTTAACCAGTGGCGCACCCGCCACGAAAAACTAAAGCTGCGGTGGGCAGTCGGTGAAATGCACCCCTGGCGCTAGCCAAACGTAGGCCATTGTTACATATCCCAGCAAGCTTGAATCAGCGTTTGCTGCAGACCTAAGCTTTTTCGGCACTAACCATTTGCATATTATCTGTGACCTCTTTCGAAATTTGAGGAGCTCACAGAAAAGCCAAGGTTGTGTAATTAGTTGACGCCGTCCCCCCCCCCTTCCCTTGCACACCGCCCATCGTTAACAACGCTTGCAATCAAACGGCTGATAACTCTGCAATATTGTTTGTAATGGATGTTCACCAGGTGACCATGTTTTATTCCAACAATCGCCCAATCTCCAATCTAATTTTGTCTCCAGAAAGGCGGCGATCCTTCAAATATTGGGCGGCTTGTCCTGTCGTTTAAACGTAATATTGGCAACATGAAAGGCATATGCAGCTTGACAGCCTAACAATCCGCATTTACTGTGGGTTATGGTAGCAAGAGAAATCGCTGCAGCAGTGCTTTTAGCCGGTGGCACACCCACCACGACGAAAAACTAAAGCTGCTGTGGCAGTCGGCGCAATACACTCTTAACGCTAGTAGAACGCATATCATAGCAACATATCCCAGAAAGCTCTATTCTATGAGAAAGGCACCAAAATCGAAAAAACTAGGAAAGATGCAAACGAAATCTTGACATTGGTGTACTTAGTTGCGTTATCTATCAGACCAGATACTTCATCCTTCCCTGTCCGATTTCTGCTGGAAGGCCTCCTGTCAGAAAAGTGGCTTCTTGTTGCTATCGCCTACCTAGCCAGGCCTGCCCTTCATTTCTTCCGGACGCGCATATATTTGCAACCATTGACTACAACTTCATTCAGTTTTCAGCGATGAGAAACGGAGCTGCCTACAAGTTACGCTTCACAAATTTTACGGCTCCTTATGCGCTCTTCTCGGGGCAACAGACACCAGGTTCATGGCCTCCATATTGCATTAGTGAAGCAAACATTAAAAGAGATTTGCAAAAAGCTGACATCATCAGATTGAGACTTCAACAAATCGTCGTCGCAACGAAAGTGCGTCAATATTTTCTCACGTAAAGAGAGCATCCAGTCGCAATGGCAAAATCTGACCATGTAGGCGGTCATCTTCGCGCCAAAAGCAGCCATGGACCCACCTGTTTCCAACCTTTGATCGAGAAATCATGAACCAACTGCAACTCACCATGCGCGCCCATTAAACATCAGCGATGCCCAATTGATTAGTGCGCCGAGTCGACCGAGAAGCGACCAAACATCTGTTCGGGCACACTATAGTTAAACCTGAGAGACACCAATCTGACACAGCCCAGCTTATTGCCACCAATGCATATGCAAATCATTTGCACTTTCCCAGCAGTTTGGTCGCCACAGATGATTGTAATCATAGCAAAAGGATTTCTTGGATTAACATGGAATCGGAGACCAGTTATAGTTAACCAATTTCCAAAGAGTGCGATCTGTGAACAAACACAAACACGAACAAGCCTCAAAAAACATCTGTCTAAATAGACCAATTGTGCTGGCCTTGTAAGTAAGCTGGCTTTATGAGCTTAGGGTTTGGTATAAGCTGCATCATAAAAGCTGCATGATAGTTACGACTCATACCTTCCTGATGGCTCGTCTGGCTAATGGCGTGCCAGGTTTTTCCTAGCCATATTGATATAATTCATGCGTTTTGGTTCATACACCAAACCAGTTTATGTTGTTTAAATATTGTAGCGCTACTATAATCATGCAATTTTCCCACTTCAAATCCAGAGTACACGACTGTGCTAAAGCCCCATTGATTTCATTTGGTGGAAATGCGGTATGCTAAATCATAAATAAGTTTCGTCAACCAGCATTGCATGCTTCAGTTAGTTTTCATGCCATTGACTACAAGGCTAAGACTTGCAAGGCTGACTTACCAAAAGGAATTAGGAGCGTACAAGTTTTGGCCAGACCAAAAAATGCTGCATTTTGTCCTTGCCTGTCAGCATTATGCGCGCAACTTTGAACCTAACTTTCAGGAATGAGCTTCAGTTAAATCAGTAATCAACCGAGAACTAGCAAAACAATTTTTTCGGATGAAACTACAACGGCAACCGCAGACGAAAACGTGTATCCCATATCATGTTTTTGCACCACCTAGATGTGCGTTTTTTTCGATGAACGAACGGCGACAAAAGCCTTTGGTACTAAAATGAAAGACGACAATAAATATCGTCAGGTGACAGAGTATAAAATCGGGCACCAAAGTTGTGGAACCGGAATTTTTCTCCAATGGTTTTAGGGGTACTCCGTTTAAGATTAGGGTACTATATCCATAAGGTATATATATATATATATATATATATATATATATATATATATATATATGTGTGTGTGGGTGTGTGTGTGTGTGGTGTGTTGTGTGTGTGTGTGTGGTGTGGGTGTGTGTGTGTGTGTGTGTGGTGTGTGTGTGTGTGGGTGTGTGTGTGTGTGTGGTGTGTGTGTGTGTTCTGAAATGTTCCTCATCACGCCAACTCCAAGGAGAGAAATGAGGGCAATATCTCAACCGCAGACGAAAACGTGTATCTCATATCATGTTTTGCACCATCTCGATGTGCGATTTTTTCGATGAAACAACGGCGAAAAAAGCCTTTGATACTAAAATGAAAAACCGACAAAAAATATTCAGGTGACAGGGTATAAAATCGGGCACCAAAATTGCGCAACCGGAATTTTGCTCCAATGGTTCTAGAGAAACTCCGTTAAGATTAGGGTACCATATCCAAAAAGTATATATATATATATATATATATATACATATCTATACACATTAATATATATATATATATATACTTTTGGTAGGTACCCTAATCTTAAACGGAGTTTCTCTAGAACCTATATATATATATATATATACATATATATATATATATGCATATATATATATATATATATATATATATATATATATATATATATATATATATGTGTGTGTGTGTGTGTGTGTGTGTGTGTGTGTGTGTGTGTGTGTGTGTCCTGAACTGTAGGGTTTTCGTCATCACGCCAGCCCCAAGGAGAGAAATGAAGGCAATATTCGTAGCCTCATGCGCAGCGAACCCGAGATGTTCTGTTGGCCGACCAGGGTGATGTCAATGCCACTGGGTCAGTGCCGAGAGGGCCACCTATAAAAGCTGCACCGGCCGACACACTGGCATCAGTTCATCTCCAGAGTACCACAAAGCCAACATGTGTTCCAAGGTGAGTGAAATGCACATAAACGACCGCGTTTGCAATTCAGTGTCAGACATCTCGTCTGGCTTGGGATATTGACTTTCACTCACGGAAGTTGCGCGACAAAGTATTCTCGTTTGTGTTATAGCATGCACATACTCCTGTAACATGCAAATCAGATATTTACCATGCTTGTGTGAATATTCTATACACTAAAGCACATTTGTTTCAACTTTCCGTGATCATCTGTTATGCACTATCTTCTAATGTTCCCTGGCATGTCTTACCGCGCCGTCAGGTTCCCGTGGCATTCCTGCTGCTGGGTGCGGCCGTGGTCTTCTCGGCCCCGCCTCCTCCGTACCACGCCACCGAGGCACCGGTCCAGTACGAGTACCAGTACGCCGTCTCGGACGAGTACGCTGGGCTCGACTACGGCCAGACAGAGAGCCGAAACGGCTACAAGACGACCGGATCGTACCACGTGCTGCTACCCGACGGCCGCGTGCAGCGGGTACAGTACAGCGTGGTCGGCGATCAGGGGTACGACGCCGATGTCACCTACGAGGGTGAAGCCAAGGAGTACCAGCCCGCTCCCAATTACGAGAAGCCGGCGCCCTCTTACCACCACGCTCCCGTGTACCACCAAGTGCCTGCGTACGGTGCTCGGCATTATGGCGGCGCCCGGGCTCGCTCGTACAACCTGCAGAAAGGCGACCGAGGCGCCCCTGGCGGAAGCCGAGGAAGCTGCAGCTGACGAGCCGGCCGCCGTTGAGGAGGCGGAGGAGGTAGAGGAGAAGGTGGAGGAGGAGGTCGCTGAGGTCGAGGAGGCCGAACCAGCGGCGGAGGCCGCCGCCGAGGGTGGCGAGGAGGTTTATCAACAGGACGCCGAATAGAGCATCCCGTAGTGAAGTGTTCGTCCGAGACGGTGGCATGTCAACTGTTTTTATTTATTGAGAAATATAAGAAATGAAACATGATATTGACTGTCTAATGCATTAAAACATTTCTTCCACATGACACAATTAAGTAGTTGCGTATGCTCAGACCATTATCCTTATGAACCGATTACGTGAGCAAGGTGACGGATGGCGTCTATTTTTTAACGGAACTTGTACACAATTGTTGAGATGATCTATATTTTAAGCACGAATAGGAGTCTGCCGGGGCGAGAGGTAGATGTAATCTACGGTCAGTAATCATGTAGCCGCGGTACACAATCTACATAACCGCACAACATTGGTGAAGGTACTTGGATAACATGATTTGAAGGAAGAGATTTGATACGTTCCACGTCCAATATGGTAAAGTTACTCTGGAAACACGATTTAAAGCAAGATATTTGATGTGCTCTAAGTTCAATATGTCAGGCTTAAGTGGTCTTAATTCATTTAACATCCCAGGCCTATCACGTTTGGGATGCACGGCTACATTGCTATTTTCCTGACAAGCTTCTTGATTGAGAAACGGAGCTGGCTGGTAGTTACGCTTCATAAATTTTACGGCCGCTTATGCACTCTTCTCGAGGCATCAGACACCAGGTTAATGGCCTTCATATTGCATCAGCGTGGCAAGCATCAAAAGCAAATCACGAAAAAGCTCACAAAACCGGATTCAGATCTCAACAAATCGACGTCGCAATGAAATTGGGCCAAGACGTTCTCACGAGGGAGAGAACATACAGTCGCGATGACAAAACATGATCGTGTAGGCGATCACCTTTGCGCCAGAAGCAGCCATGGACGCACCTGTTTTAAGCCTTTGATGGCAAAATGATAAACCCAACTACGACTCACCTTGCGTTCGCATTAAACATCAACGGTGTCCAATTGATAAGTGCGCTGAATCAACCTAGAAGCGACCAAACATTTGTTCGAGTACACTGCAGTTGAACCTGAGAGACACCAATCTAACACAACCCAGCTTACTGCGACAAATGTATATGCAAACCATCTGCACTTTTCCCAGCAGTTTGGTCGCCGAAGATGATTCCACATCATAACAAAACGATTTATTGGATTACCATGCAATCAAAAGACGGAGTCATTCCTGATCAACTTCCAAAGAATGGGATCTGTGATTAAACACAAAATAAATAAGAACAGGCCTCAAAGTACACCTGCCAAATTAGACCAATTTTCTTGGTATTATAAATAAGTCGGCTTTACTGGCTTAGAGTTTCGCATGAGCTGTATGATACCAGGTAGGAATTCTACCTCCTAGGACAGCCAGCCTGGGTAATGAAGTGCTTTTTTCTTGGCCATATGGGCATGACTCACGCGTTTTGGCTCATACACCAAACTAGCCTCTGTAGTTAAAACATTGTGATACTAATATAAGTCTAGAATTATCCGACAACAAGTCCAGAGTACATGACCATGTTAAAGCCCCATTGATTCCATTTTGTGGAAATGCGGTATGCCAAACCAAACCATAAATACCATGAAATACTGGTACGTTTCGCCAACCAGTATTTCATACTTAAGTTAATTTTCGTGCCATTGGAAGACTGCAAGGCTAAGACTTGCCAGGTTGACCTAGCGAAGCGAATTGGGAGCGTAAATGGTTTGACCAGACCAAAAAATGAGACACTTCATTTTTGCCTATCAGCATTATGCACACATCTTTCCAGAAACCAGCTTTCAGGAATGAGGTCCAGTTACATCGGTAATCAATGGAAAACTGGCAAAACAAATCTTCCAGATTAAATTACGACCGCAACCGCAGACGAAAATGTGCATCTCGTATTATGTTTTTGAAACGCCTCGACGTGCAGTTCCTTCGATGAACCAGCGGTGAAAAAGCATTTGATACCAAGTGAAACACTACACAAATCACTTTTAAAATCCAGGGTTTAAAATCGGGTGCTACATAGCGGGACCATATTTTTCTTCAGTGGTCTTATAGGTAACTTGCTTCAAGGCAGGACCGGAATTGCTCTTCAATAGCTTTAGGAGTAGCCTGCTTAAGATTAGGGTGCTTAATCCTTAAACGTACACGCGCACACACATACATACATACATATATATATATATATATATATATATATATATATATATATATATATATGTACATCTATATATGTGTGTGTATGTATATCCTGAAATGTAGAGTTAACCTCATCACGCCAGACTCAAGGAGAGAAATGAGGGCAATATTCGTAGCCTCATCCGCAGCGAAACGAGATGTTCTGATGGCGGACCAGGGCCGTGTCAATGCCACTGGGTCAGTGCCGAGAGGGCCACCTATAAAAGCTGCGCCGGCCGACACACTGGCATCAGTTCAGCTCCAGAGTACCGCAAAACCAACATGTGTTCCAAGGTGAGTGAAATATCCACAAAAGACTACCACGTTTGCAATTCGGTGTGCGACGTCTCGTCTGGCTCTGGATCTTGACTTTCAGCCACGGAAGCTGCACGATAAAGCATTCCCATTTGGGCTATAGTATGCACATACTTGTGTAAACTTGTAATCAAATATTTGCCACGTTTGTATCACCATTCTATGCACCATGGTTTATTTGCTTCTGGTTACCGTGATGATCTGTTGTCCATTATCTCTTACTATTTCATGGGGCATCTTGCCGCACCCGCAGGTTCCCGTTGCATTCCTGCTGCTGGGCGTGGCCGTGGTCTTCTCGGCCCCGCCTCCTCCGTACCACGCCACCAAGGCACCGGTCCAGTACGAGTACCAGTACGCCGTCTCGGATGAATACGCTGGGCTCGATTACGGCCAGACGGAAAGCCGAAACGGCTACGAGACGACCGGCTCGTACCACGTGCTGCTACCCGACGGCCGCGTGCAGCGGGTACAGTACAGCGTGGTCGGCGATCAGGGGTACGACGCCGATGTCACCTACGAGGGTGAAGCCAAGGAGTACCAGCCCGCTCCCAAGTACGAGAAGCCGGCGCCCTCTTACCACCACGCGCCCGAGTACCACCCCAGGCCGTCGTACCACGCCGCTCCCGTGTACCACCAAGCGCCCGTCTACGGTGCTCGGCATTATGGCGGCGCCCGGGCCCGCACGTACAACCTGCAGAAGGCGACCGAGGCGCCCCTGGCGGAAGCCGAGGAAGCTGCAGCTGAGGAGCCGGCCGCCGTTGAGGAGGCGGAGGAGGTAGCAGAGGAGGTGGAAGAGGAGGCCGCTAAGGCCGAGGAGGCCGAGCCAGAAGCGGAAGCTGCCGCCGAGGGTGGCGAGGAGGCTTATGTACAGGATGCCGAATAGGGCCCGCTGTAGTGGAGTGTTCTGCAGAGACGGCGTTATGTCAACTGTTTTTAGTTAAGTGCGAAATATAATGGGTTGAACATGATGTCGACAGTTTAGTGGTGTTTATTTTTTAAGGATGCGCATACTTTGTTGGGCTTAACTTGGTTTTAAAGGGAAGTTGTCAGATATAAAGGCATTGGAGCAAGCATCAGATGGGATGAAATAAGCTCATGTGTCAATTTTGGTATGTTTTAATTGAAACAACTGCTCTAGACGGCAAAAGCTCAGAAGTTTGCCGACATGTTCATTAACACGTCATGGTTTGATTGTGTCGTGAGATTGCTGCATGCCATCAAAGGGGCTCCCAAGCTAGCCGTTCGAAATTCTTATCGCAGGGTGCGGAATGACTCACTCGAAGTATTTCAACTTCTCTATGCTGCAAAAGTTCGTAGACGTCTTGCTCAGAAAGCAGAGGGTTTAAATCTTAGGAGGGGCATGAGTTTGAACTACGCTGAATGATTTTCAACGCGGTTATCTTAGTTTAAAAGCCTCACACAATGTAAATGTTTCCCGTAGAGCATGGATCGTGGCCTGTCAAGGCAGTAGGCCAACTTTCTCTCCAGGCAGCGTGTGTGTAGCTGCCGTAAAACGAACAATCTGCAGCACCGCACAATATTGGTAAAGGCACATTGGTATTAAGTTTTGAAGAACATTTATGGCTTCTACGTTCAGCATGTATGGAGAAAATGGTACCAGGCTATTTAAGGTCACTTGCCTACGCACGACGTCATGTGAAAAGTTTCTATTTTTACGAAAAACTATTATTTTTTTTTAAAAAGTATTTTTATTTTATTTATCTATATATATATATATATATATATATATATATATATATATAGATAATAATATCTATTTTTAAAAAAATGTTTTGCTGTCCACTAACAACAAATAAGACACTTAACTGACACGTAATAAGACAGAAGGCTGTGTACTGGGTCTACGCAAGTTTGGTTTCTGTGGCTTAATCTCAGAATACCCGCCGCAAAAAAGATAAGTTGACAGCCGCTAGAATGCAAACATCGTCAGCATGGGTGGATGTAAGAGGTGGACCGCGTGGGAAGGAGGAGGGGGGACGGCATCTTCAGGTCTTTGTTTAATCTCGCCTCTTCGTACGTTGCTCAATTTTTGAAAGAGGCCAAGTTAAACACTGCAAAATGGTTAGTTTTTCCTGGTTTTGGAAGCTGAGCCGCCATGTATAGAACGCTTAGGCTCACCGCAAAAGCAGGCTTAGTTGAGCTACTTCACATGTTATCCTCAATTTGAGATCAGACAGCGAAGAGTACGTGCCAGCCGTAGGCATTCTTCAACAGCAAAAATAAACGCATCTTTTACCCGGCGAAAGCCAGTGTTAACACTGCGACAAAACACACCAAAGTGTAACAACCCAGTGTGTGGACAATTCATGGCCGTGTGGAGCTCGAAATGATAAAATGTTAAGTACTTCAACTGAGCCTGCTTCTGCGGTGAACCTAAGCGCTCTCGACATGGCGACTCGGCTCCTACAACCAGGAAAAACAATCCATTTTGCCTCGTTTGACATGACCTCTTTCCACAACTTGAGGGGCGTACGAAAAGGTCGAGGTTCAGCAATGAGTTGAAGCTGCCGTCTCCCCTCCTTCTTCCCACGCAGCCCGCCTCTTACTTCCACCCATGCTGATGATGTTTGCCTTCGAGCGACTCACAACTTTACTTTACTTGCAATGGATATTTACCGAGTGACCAATGCTTTCCTTTCAAATATCTCTCGTTTTCCCATTTTATTTTGCCCCTCGAAAAGCGAATATTTTTTCAACATAGTGCGAAGTATCCTGCTACTCAAATCGTAAAGTTGACAACGTCAAAGGTATAAAAAATTAAAATCTTTACGATCAGGCTTGACATTGAATTATGTTAGCAAGAGAAATGTCTTTAAGCAGTGTTTTTAGCCAATGGCACATCCGCCACGCCGACAGTTAAAACCACGGCGGTCAGTCGGTGGACTAAATGCCCGTGAAGTTCGAGATTTATTCAGACCTCGATTTATTCATACCTCGTTTGAATTGACGGGTGACCTTGAGAGGTCAGGACATTCTGTCTGACGCTAGTTCGTTCTGTGGTGAGTATTCTGACATTTGGAAGTTGGAAGTCTGCCGGTAATTTTTTTTAGTGATATCGGGTTCTCCGTCCTTTTACCCAGCTTTTGACCCTGATGGTCACATGACATTGCAAAATAATGGTCATTTTTGGTGTTTTCATGCCACAATTGACCCTACAACCTTTTTCAGAGAAATCAGAACTCATCGCTGAATAAATCGCTGAATAAATTGCTAACTCACGGATATCCAGGTATGTCCGTTCTTATTAGAGACACGACTATTTTGGCAAATTTTTACCACAGCTTCATGCGGTTTTCAGTTATGACAAATGTGGCTGCTTATAGCAATCCTTTAAGAGTATACAATATATCACCCGACAAAGATCGTAGTAAAAGATCATGGCCAAGTCCTATTGAGTCTAACTAGTGAAAATGCAGCATGCCAAACCACGATCCCGCTTCCTCGACTAGCAATACACACCCGCGTAGGTTTGACTCATTTGGGAGACTGAGTGCTTCAATCTCTGCAGTAGGATACCACACCATTGTCTTTTTAGGCTGTGCAATACGGATTCACTCAACTTAGGCATACAAAGTTGTGTATGGCTTAAGTCAATCGAAGGAGAGATTAGCTACAACAATATAATGCTTCTCATGGGGCTTTGTTAGGCTTGACAGTACAAACATCACGCACTCATGTGTGGAACGTATTCTATATTAGAGCCAAACTAACTAAAGATATCCAGTACAGAAAGTCGACTTTTCCAGGCTAACTTATCTAAACGAGTTGAGAGCGCAAAATTTGACCAGACAAAAAAAAAGGAAACGACACATGCTATCAGTGTCGGTCAGCTTACGCACGCAGGTTTTTGAAGCTATCTTCCAAAAATGAGCTCCACTTGAACATTAAATCGATGGAGATCTGGGGAAAAATGATTAAGATGAAACTGTAACCAAGCGCAGGTGCAAGAAGACATTTTAATCTCGAGGCATTTGTTTGCACCGCATAAGCGTGGGCTTCTTGCAATGAACCTAGGCGAAACAATATGGCTGAAACATCATGCACGCCTAACAAAACTAAGTCTAATGTGGGCAAGGTTCAACCTTCTGCACTACATCACAAAACCAGGTTTTTCAATTGCTGACGGGCTGGCCTGCTCAAGATTATGGTATTTTAACTGTAGACGTGAATAGATCATGAAATGGAACATGTACATATCATCACATCAGCCACAAACAGAGAAATATTCGCAGTCTCATCCCCTCGGCGAACCCAAGATGCTCTGTGCAGGTCAATTTTTCTAGGTTAACTTATCTAAACGAATTGAGAGCGCACAAGTTTAACCAGACAAAAAAGATGCATCTTATCAGTGTCCGTCAGCATAGGCACACAGCTTTGAGACGATCTTCTGGAAATGAGCTCCACTTGAGTATGAAATCGATGGAGATCTGGGGAAAAAATGATTCAGATGAAAACGCAACCAAGCGCAGGTGCAAGCACATATTTTTACCTCGTAGCTTTTATTTGCACCGCATCGGCGTGGGCTTCTCGCAACAAACCTTCGGCGAAAAAGGATAGCTGGAACATCAGGCAGGCATAACCAATGTGTCTCTGATGCGGGCAAGGTTTGAGCTTCGTAACTGCATTACAGAACTCGATTTCTCAATTGCTAGTGGGGATCCCGCCTAAAAGTAGGATATTTAAACCTTAAACGCAAACAGATCATGAAATGGAAAGTGTATATCTCATGATATCAGCCTCAAGGAGAGTAATGAGGGCAATATTCGCAGCCTCACCCGCTCGGCGAACTCGAGATGCTCTGATGACCGACATGGGGGTGTCAAGGCCACTGGGTCAATGCCGGGAGGGACTCGTATAAAACCTGCACCGGCCGACGCGTTAGCATCAGTTCAGCTTCCAACTACCACAAAGCCAATATGTGTTCCAAGGTGAGGAAAATGCGTGCATGAGACAACCACGCTTGCATCTCCGTATAAGCTATCTAGTCTGACTCACCTTCCACTCATTGGAATTACACGATGAAACATTCATACTTTCGCTGTGGTATGTGCAGACACATATTACCTTGTAATCAAATCTTTACCGCGCTTGTGTCACCGTTCTACACACCATCATGATGAATTTGCTATTGCGTACCATCATTAGCTCCTATGCACTGTTTCTAATGTTCCCTGGCATGTCTTACCGCGCTGGCAGGTTCCCGTTGCGTTCCTGCTGCTGGGTGCGGCCGTGGTCTTCTCGGCCCCGCCTCCTCCGTACCACACCACCGAGGCACCGGTCCAGTACGAGTACCAGTACGCCGTCTCGGACGAGTACGCTGGGCTCGATTACGGCCAGACGGAAAGCCGAAACGGCTACGAGACGACCGGCTCGTACCACGTGCTGCTACCCGACGGCCGCGTGCAGCGGGTACAGTACAGCGTGGTCGGCGATCAGGGGTACGACGCCGATGTCACCTACGAGGGTGAAGCCAAGGAGTACCAGCCCGCTCCCAAGTACGAGAAGCCGGCGCCCTCTTACCACCACGCGCCCGAGTACCACCCCAGGCCGTCGTACCACGCCGCTCCCGTGTACCACCAAGCGCCCGTCTACGGTGCTCGGCATTATGGCGGCGCCCGGGCCCGCACGTACAACCTGCAGAAGGCGACCGAGGCGCCCCTGGCGGAAGCCGAGGAAGCTGCAGCTGAGGAGCCGGCCGCCGTTGAGGAGGCGGAGGAGGTAGCAGAGGAGGTGGAAGAGGAGGCCGCTAAGGCCGAGGAGGCCGAGCCAGAAGCGGAAGCTGCCGCCGAGGGTGGCGAGGAGGCTTATGTACAGGATGCCGAATAGGGCCCGCTGTAGTGGAGTGTTCTGCAGAGACGGCGTTATGTCAACTGTTTTTAGTTAATTGCGAAATATAATGGATTGAACATGATGTCGACAGTTTAGTGGTGTTTATTTTTTAAGGATGCGCATACTTTGTTGGGCTTAACTTGGTTTTAAAGGGAAGTTGTCAGATATAAAAGCATTGGAGCAAGCATCAGATGGGATAAAATAAGCTCATGTGTCAATTTTCGTATGTTTTAATTGAAACAACTGCTCTAGACGGCAAAAACTCAGAGGTTTGCCGACATGTTCATTAACACGTCATGGTTTGATTGTGTCGTGAGATTGCTGCATGCCATCAAAGGGGCTCCCAAGCTAGCCGTTCGAAATTCTTATCGCAGGATGCGGAATGACTCACTCGAAGTATTTCAACTTCTCTATGCTGCAAAAGTTCGTAGACGTCTTGCTCAGAAAACAGAAGGTTTAAGTCTTAGGAGGGGCATGAGCGTGAACTACACTAAATGATCTTCAACATGGCTATCTTAGTCTAAAAACCTCACACAATGTAAATATTTCCCGTAGAGCATGAATCATAGCTTATCAAGGCAGTAGGCCAACTTTCTCTCTAGGCAGCGAGTGTGTAGCTGCCGTAAAAAGAACAATCTGCGGCACCGCACAATATTGGTAAAGGCACATTGGTATCAATTTCTGAAGAACATTTAAGGCTTCTACGTTCAGCATGTCTGGAGAAAATGGTCCCAGGCTACTTTAAGTCACTTACCTATGCATGGCGTCATGTGAAAAGGTTTTCAGTTCTATTTTTACGAAAAACATCATGTTTTGCTGTCCACTAGCAACAGATAAGACACTTAACTAACACGTAGTAAGACAGAAGGCTGTGTACTGGGTCTACGCAAATTTGGTTTCTGTGGCTTAATCTCAAAATACCCGCCGCAAATAAGGTAAAGTTGGGAGCCGCTAGAATGCAAACATCGTCAGCATGGGTGGATGTAAGAGGTTTACCGCGTGGGAAGGAGGGGGGAGGGGGGGGAACGGCATCTTCAGGTCTTTGTTTAATCTCGCCTCTTCGTACGTTGCTCAATTTTTGAAAGAGGCCAAGTTAAACACTGCAAAATGGTTAGTTTTTCCTGGTTTTGGAAGCTGACCCGCCATGTATAGAACGCTTAGGCTCACCGCAAAAGCAGGCTTATTTGAATTACTTCACATGTTATCCTCAATTCGAGATCAGACGGCGAAGAGTACGTGCCAGCTGTAGGCATTCTTCAACAGCAAAAATAAACGCATCTTTTACCCGGCGAAAGCCGGTGTTAACACTGCGACAAAACACACCAAAGTGTAGCAACCAAGTGTGTGGATAATTCATGACTATTTGGAGCTCGAAATGATAAAATGTAAAGTACTTCAACTGAGCCTACTTTTGCGGCGAGCCTAAGCGTTCTCTACATGGCGAGTCAGCTCCCAAAACCGGAAAAAAATCATTTTGCATTGTTTGACATGACCTCTAATCACAACTTGAGGGGCGTACGAAAAGGCCGAAGTTCAGCGATGAGTTGAAGCTGCCGTTCCCCTCCTCCTTCCCACGCAGCCCACCTCTTTCTTCCACCCATGCCGACGATGTTTGTCTTCGAGCGACTGACAGCTTAATTTTATTTGCAATGGAGATTTACCAAATGGCCAATGCTTTCCTTTCAACTATCTCTCGTTTTCCCACCTCATTTTGCCACTCGAAAAGCGGATATTTTTTTCAAACATTGCGCGAAGTATCCTGCTACTAAAATCGTAAAGTTGACAACGTCAAAGGTATAAACAACTTGAAAACTTTACGATCAGGCTTGACATTGAATTATGTTAGCAAGAGAAATGTGTTTAAGAAGTGTTTTTAGCCAGTGGCGCACCCGCCACGACGATAATTAAAACCGCGGTGGGCAGTCGGTGGACTACGAGTCCGTGAAGTTGGCGATCTATTCAGACCTTGATTTATTCATACTTCGTTTGACATTGAATGGTGATCTTGAGAGGTCAGGACATTCTGACTGACGCTAGTTCTTTCTGTAGTGAATATTCTGACATTTGGAAATTGAAAGTCGGCAGGCAATTTTTTAGTAATATCGAGCTCCCCGTCCTTTGACTCAGCTTTTGACCTTGAAGGTCACATGATGTTGCAAAATAAGGGTATTTTTGGTGTTCTACTGCCGCAATTGACCCTACAACCCTTTTTCAGACAATTCAGAACTCGTCGCTGAATAAATTGCTTGATAAATTGCTAGCTCACGGACATCCAGGTCTGTCCGTTATTATTAGAGATGCAACTATTTTGGCAATTGTTTACTATAGCTTCATGCAATTTTCATTTATGATAAATTTGGCTGCTTATTAGCTACGCTTGAAGAGTACACAATATATCAACCGACAAAGACCACAGTAAAAGACCATGACAAAGTCCTATTGAATCTAACTAGAGAAAATGCAGCATGCCAAGCCACAAGTCCGCTTCCTCGACCAACATTACACACCTGCATAGGTTTGACTCATTTGGGAAGCTGAATGCTTCGATCTCTGCAGTAGGATACCAAGCTATTGTCTTTTTAAGTTGTGCGATACGGATTCACTCAACTTAGGCATACAAAGTTGTGTATGGCTTAAGTCAATCGAAGGAGAGATTAGCTACAACAATATAATGTTTCTCATGGGGCTTTGTTAGGCTTGACAGTACAAGCATCACGACTCATGTGTGGAACGTATTCTATATTAGAGCCAAACTAACTTAAGATATCCAGTACAGAAGGTCAAGTTTTCCAGGCTAATTTATCCAAACGAGTTGAGAGCGCAAAATTTGACCAGACAAAAAAAAAGAAACGACGCATGCTATCAGTGTCGGTCACCTTAGACACACAGGTTTTGAAGCTATCTTCCAAAAATGGGGCCCCACTTGAACTTTAAATCGATGGAGATCTGGGGAAAAATGATTAAGATGAAACTGCAGCCAAGCGCAGGTGCAATAAGACATTTATATCGTGGCATTTGTTTGCAACCGCATAAGCGTGGGCTTCTTGCAATGAACCTAGGCGAAACAATATGGCTGAAACATCATGCACGCCTAACAAAACTAAAGTCTAATGTGGGCAGGGTTAAAGCTTCTGCACTACATTACAAACCAGGTTTTTCAAGTGCTGACGGGGTAGCCTGCTCAAGATTATGGTATTTTAAGCTTAAACGTGAGTAGATCATGAAATGGAACATGTATATATCATCACAATCAGCCACAAAAGAGAAATATTCTCAGTCTCATCCCCTCGGCGAACCCAAGATGCCCTGTGCAGGGGGTCGATTTTCCAGATTAGCTTATCTTAACGAATTGAGAGCGCACAAGTTTGACCAGACAAAAGAGATGCATCTTATCAGTGTCCGT
Organism: Pollicipes pollicipes; assembly: GCF_011947565.3. Classification (NCBI taxonomy): domain Eukaryota; kingdom Metazoa; phylum Arthropoda; class Thecostraca; order Pollicipedomorpha; family Pollicipedidae; genus Pollicipes; species Pollicipes pollicipes. The sequence continues at coordinate 26,182,028 of NW_023596545.1, forward strand.
CAGCACAGGCACACAGCTTTAAAGCTATCTTCTGGAAATGAGCTGCACTTGAATATGAAAATCGATGGAGATCTGGGCAAACCGCAACCAAGCGCAGGTGCAGGCACATATTTTTACCTCAGTAGCTTTTATTTGCACCGCATCGGCGTGGGTTTCTTGCAACGAAACCTACGGCGAAACAGGATAGCTGAAACATCAGGCAGGCATAACCAGTGTATCTCTGATGCAGGCAAGGCTTGAGCTTCGGAACTGCATTACAGAACTCGATTTTTCAATTGCTATTGGGGAGGCCGCCTAAAAGTAGGGTATTTAAACCTTAAAACGCGAACAGATCATGAAATGGAAAGTGTATATCTCATGATATCAGCCTGAAGGAGAGTAATGAGGGCAATATTCGCAAGCCTCATCCGCTCGGCGAACCTGAGATGCTCTGATGACCGACATGGGGGGTGTCAAGGCCACTGGGTCAATGCCGGGAGGGACTCGTATAAACCTGCACCGGCCGACGCGTTAGCATCAGTTCAGCTCCCAACTAACCACAAAGCCAATATGTGTTCCAAGGTGAGGAAAATGCGTGCATAAGACAACCACGCTTGCATCTCCGTATAAGCTATCTAGTCTGACTCACCTTCCACTCATCGTAATACACGATGAAGCATTTCCATTTGTGTTGTAGTGTGTGCAGATATATGCAGCTTTGTAATTAAATATTTGCCACGCTTGTGTCACCTTGGAAAACATTGTGCTACATTTGCTACGACTTACCGCGACCATCTGTTGTGTACTATCCGCTAATATCTCAGAGGATGTTTTCCCGCGCTGGCAGGTTCCCATCGCGTTCCTGCTGCTGGGTGCGGCCGTGGTCTTCTCGGCCCCGCCTCCTCCGTACCACGCCACCGAGGCACCGGTCCAGTACGAGTACCAGTACAGCCGTCTCAGACGAATACGCTGGGCTCGATTACGGCCAGACGGAGAGCCGAAACGGCTACGAGACGACCGGCTCGTACCACGTGCTGCTACCCGACGGCCGCGTGCAGCGGGTACAGTACAGCGTGGTCGGCGATCAGGGGTACGACGCTGATGTCACCTACGAGGGTGAAGCCAAGGAGATACCAGCCCGCTCCCAAGTACGAGAAGCCGGCGCCCTCTTACCACCACGCGCCCGCATACCACCCCAGGCCGTTGTACCATGCCGTTCCCGTGTACCACCAAGCGCCCGTCTATGGTGCTCGGCATTATGGCGGCGCCCGGGGCCCGCACGTACAACCTGCAGAAGGCCACCGAGGCGCCCCTGGCGGAAGCCGAGGAAGCTGGCAGCTGAGGAGCCGGCCGCCGTTGAGGAGGCGGAGGAGGTAGGCGGAGGAGGTGGAGGAGGAGGTCGCTGAGGTCGAGGAAGCCGAACCAGAGGCGGAGTGCCGCCGCCGAGGGTGGCGAGGAGGTTTATCAACAGGACGGCCGAATAGAGCATCCCGTAGTGGACTGTTCTTCCGAGACGGCGTCATGTCAACTGTTTTTTGTCGCGTGAAACCAAATCGTGAAACATGTGAAATATAACATAATGCGATAAATTGTTCTGATAAAGCAAAACAGGATGGTATGATCAATATTCACGCATAAAAGGGTTGAAGGAGGTGGTGAGGTACCCATTAGGTGTCTAACACCTCGAGGCAAGCCACTGCTTGTAGCTTACAACTGTTTTCGACAAAAGGAAATTCCATTCATTCCAGACTATGCTCTTTAAGTTCTAAGACAATGAATGCAGCCAGTATCACGACACGTGTCAAGGCCCATTAGATCCGTAGCGCATTTTAGAAGCATTGCATTGCGAGGAGCCAAATGTCTTCGCATTTGATTGGCATGGAAATAACAAACTGTCGTAAAAGCAGAAAGACTCAGGACATGGTTTGGAGATTGGGTTCCTCATATTATCAATCTGACGTCACAATCAGCACGTGTCCAACACATTCTAACCGAGGGGAGAAAAGGCGGCGGTCGAACTGGCAAATGTGTGAGACGTTGTGCGCAGTTAAAAGACTGTCGTCACCCTCGGCCACCAGCGGTAGAAAAAGGCGTGAAAATGTGAAAAGCAGTCGTGCTGCTCAGTGCGATGCACTACCTGTGTATCACCAAAAGATTTCAGCGCTGTCTGACCGATCGGCGCATTGGTCATCGGCCGGAATCAGCGAATACCATTTTCTGTGAAAGTGATTTCGATTACAACCGCACTGCGGTCTAAACCGAGAGAGATTGGGAACGAGAAAGATTAAGCAGTTCGCGAGAATTGCCTAGACGTGCAGTCCAGTCCATCGCGACTAGCATTCGTCCACAATATTTAGGCCTCTTGTACTAGCTTGGCCACATTTCCTGAAACGTAGGTGATTACCATAAATCATTTTTTTTAGACCGGAATGGCTAAACCTGGCCAGAACCATACAGGTCGTCAATTTTCCAAAAACGTTGTTAGTGTACAAGCGCATGAATGTTACGTCACCTCTATCTATTGGTTTGTTACGGAAGAAGGATTTTTCCAGGTACTGGTAAGACCCGTTTATATGGTTTTCCGATACATTTAGCTTCATGAGAGCTGGTCTAGTGTTGTCTACGCGATAAAAATTATCGAACACCCTTGTAGTGCATTCCAAGTTCAAATACGTAAGAAACAGTTCAAGTAGCTAAACAGTCTTCCAGTGCGCTAGGTTGCCATAAACCTCCTTCATCATTTGCAAATGCCATTGAAATGAGTGGCATATGGCAGAGGTGTGGTATGCCTGTGTATGCCTGTGTATGCAATGTGGTCAGCCTGCTGCAACCTTACGGGCTTTATCTTAGAAGTGGAACAGTTCACCTGGCCTTGGTCTGACTTGGAGTTAGTTTTGAAAGGCGGTTTCATTTTTCCTGAATGAATCTGGTAGACTACAAGGCAAAATTTCCAAGCAATGCTAAGTTCCGAAGGATCTTTGGTAAAAGCACATGATGTGATCACAGATCTCAGAAGACACGGCAGCAAAACTACATAGCATATGACAGGTCACAGGTATTCCACCAAAACCTTTAAAGGGATCCTGAATCATACAAGACTTGCCCACAACACTTCTAAATTGGGTCAAGATTCCGAAAGATCCGAGGACCAAGACTGACAGAGTCGATCCCTGGCTCGTTCGATCCTGCACCCGCAGCGGTGACGAGCAGACGTAGACATCGCCAGCGAGCGAAGCACGCGGACACGCCGGTCGCGGCAAACTGTCAAAATGACTTTCGGCCGTTTCTGGGGCAGTTTAGCGGGCAGCGGCGGCATGTGACAGCTGGTTACACCGGCCACGGGCGGGGCCGGTGACCTGGGCTGACCGGCGGCAGGTGACCGGGACGGCCAGCGCGGACCCGCGGGTCACCGGGTCATGAGTCACGATCACAGGCGACCACGACGGCGCCGGCGACCGTCGTAAAGCCAGACGGCAGCCTATAAAAGGCTCGCCCCCGGTCTTTCTTTAGTAACCTGAGCGTGGTGGGCGCATGCGCCCTGTCGCCGGACGGGCCGTCGCCATCGTCGCGGCGAGCTCGACTCGAGGACGTGCTGCCGGGGCGTGCGTCGGGCGCGGGTGTGTCTGTTGGCAGACGGAGACCGCCGGTGGGCCGACAGCTCTGCTCTCCACGCGCCACCCAGCCACGCGCCTGCACCATGTCCAGCTCCAAGACCACCACCCGCAAGTACACGTACACCTCCACCGGCGGTGGGAGCTCCGATGTGCAGATGGAGTTCCACACCGACCAGATGGCTCTGGCACGCATGGAGGTGAGTGTGGCGGCCGGCAAGCCAGTGTACCGAAACGGATGGACGGCCACTGGCTCTGGCACCTGACCAGCGTGCGGTGCCCACAACGACCATCAGACTTTTGGATCGCCTGTTATGACACGGGGAGCGATCACGAACTATCTGGGCTGTCGAGGAAGAACGAGACAGCTGGATTTTCGGTCTGATACGGACGGGCACAATCGTCACATGTAGGAGTACATATAAATCCGGACCATAAATGTGACCCTCTGCTTTTGAATGAACGACGCCTGCAATGCGCTTGAAGTACAAGAACACAGAGAGCGTGGGGGAGGGAGGGGGGAGGGGTTTGCTACAGACTGCCCGCGGCGTCGAAGACAGTGAGACCCGCGTAATGAGAGTCTTTGTAAGCGCCCAGGTAGCCCCATGATAATGTATGGTCAATGACATACTCCAAGAGCGTTCCTCCTCTCGCAGAGGCTTTGCTGCATTCTGCGCCGCGAAAACGTGTGCGTGATCAATGCTTTTGTGAAATCAGTATTATCAGATCATTACAGCATGGAATCAACGCATAAACGAATGCCTTCGAATGACGCTGCAACAAGCGGTGTTTTAAAATTTAACGGTAAAGTAACGGTATTTAACGGTAAAAAGGTGATTTCAAACGCGAAACAAGCTTACAGTCAAATTCAGCCGGCAAGAGCCATCTAGGACCCAAACAATGAGGCATATTCCCATTACACAGATCAGTGTCAATTATCAAACACTATCCCCGAGCATGGTAGCTTGCTCCAACACAGTTGTCCATCGCCGGAACACGCACCACTGACCAATCAGAGGCCACGTTACTTGACACGACACCAATCATGGGCCACGTTACTTGACTCGAGATGCTACGGCTATGGTACCAATACCTACCACGTTTGCTGTGGCTGATGAAGCGTGGAGGGATTGGGTTGAACACCACTGACGCTGTATGTATCTACATTAGGGAAACGCATGCACGCACCATTGACGGGAAATATTCGGCGCTCGGTGTGATGTGAATACCGAGACCGACACAAACTTGAGGTCTCTAAATTTCGGTTATTTTTGCTAAGCTATCGAGCTAAGTGCGTTGCACTTTTTGTAAACAATGCATTTTGCTTACGTTCACATGAAAGTTTCGATAGTTGCTCAGTGCCTTCGCGGTGTACGGTAGTGCGAACTGCTTACCGATGCATGACGTTCACCTGGTGCATTGACCTCCAAGCACTGATGCGCTTTCCAGTTCTTCGGTGTAGTGCATTCTCATGAATCCTCCGTTAAATCCCTTGATCGTTAACAAAAATTCACATTGTAAAAGCGATCGCGTTTTTTTTATTTTGTGGTGTGACTGAAATCCCCGGCGAAGTCTTTTATTGAGATGCCAGAAGAAAACATTTGAAGCTTGCCTTATTTCTAAGGGTCATACCAGCTAGAATTGATAACTCATTTAATTGGCCCCTTTTTTCCTTACCTGCTCACAAAGGCAAGGGCACTGTCGCAAAATTTAGCGCTTAGTTGTTACGGTATGGTCGCTGGTCTGAATGACATACTCAGTCAGCGGAATTGTCAAGACCCTGTCCATGTAGCCAGTGGCAAATACTGCTTTAACACGGCTGAAACACATGACACTTCTTATGACATCTTAGTAAATGAAATAAAGAAACAGCGGCTTCCAGAATTGTTGCAGTTACATTCAGAGATAGCGTTCAAAATCCATTATCCAAATTACTGTCGAAACGATTTGTGACCATGCGCGGTACCAACAGTTGCACGGCGATGATCAGAAGAATCGCCTGAAAATTCCAGTTTGGGCTGGAGATTAAAAAGGTTGGTAAAGACTGGATGAACTTATCATGATAAGGTTGCATCCTGTCCCCCTTTGACGAACTCGCACGCCCACTCATCAGCAGAGCGGCCGAAGGAACGCCCACCGGCGCTAATCACAGCTGGGGCTGGGGACGGGCTGGGCACGGGACGGCTCGGGCTGGGGACGGGCTGGGCACAGGACGGCGGCTGGGACTGACATCCGGGCCAGCCGCCCGGCGTGCCAAGGAATGCGGCGGCGGCGGCCCGAGGTGACACTCCGAGCGTCCCTGGGCCCGCTCCAGGCGGCTGGGCCCCGCCACAGCGGACCGGCCGTCACGGGTCCCGTGTCTGGGCCCGGCGGGACCCGAGACCGGCGCGGTTCCAGCAGCCCGCCTGCCACTCCGCTGCCGACTGCGGGGAAGGCAGCTGCCTGTCCAGCGGGCGCTTGGAGCATTCGCTGACCCAATAGGCCACGGCCACAAACAGCGCACCGATCAGTCCAGTTGGCTGTCAGCCATGGCACTTACGCTTCCACGCGAGCAGGAGCCTTCCACTACGTTTCCAGATTCCTCTGATACGATGCACCAGTTCCAGCTCACCCTCTCATGCATAACTCCATTTCTCTTTTTCGGAAGCACGGTCTACGCGCCTTTCCGCATCTCCAGCGTTTTTCCTACGCCGCTTTCCAGCACACTTCAAACATCTCCTCCCACCTGGAGCCAAATGCTACAACCACCCAAGCATGCTCTGCCAGTTCTGTTTTCTGTTCAGTTGCTAGCGTTCTTCTGTCACCTGCGCCGGCCCTCAGCATGGCCTGTCGTTGTCATCCTCCGCCGGGCAGCCATTGCTCCAGTGTCACTACAATCCTTTGTGACCGGCTAAAATCGATAACGCGATACATCTCCACTTTGTTCCACTTGTTTCCCATTCATCGTGGCAAATTCCCATCACTGGCACAACCTCAGTCTATCTGAAACTCTCCCAACTTTGCGAACGTGGTTCTGCAAGCCGTGTCTTGGTGTTCAAATCTCCCAACAGGGTCATCTACCTCGACACTAGTATCCCTTCCTCCAATTCTTCCCTAGCATCCAGCTCCAGTTCCGCTCCCCATGCACAGCCCAGTCTGGTTGCCAGCTCTGCTCCTACGCTCCGTCGTCACCGTCCTGCTTCAGCTCACGGCTCTCGCTGTCCTGCACCCCGCCCGACGGCGAGCCCCTCACAGCCTGTCGGCGACGCCGCCGCCGGTGGGCCGGCCAGGGGAGCGTCGGAGCTCCAGTCGGCCCCCCGCCGCGGCGGCGCTGGCACCGCCCCTGCGTATCTGGCAGGCGACGCCGCCATGACGCCGGTGGCCGTCCCGAATTGTCGCAGCCCCGGCCCACGTCAGCGGTGCACCAACCACCTGGCAGGCGTGTCACCAACACGGACACCGCGCCACTGGCAGGGGTGCAGAGGAGACTGTGCACCGCCTGGCGAAGCGCATCACCGACACTGGCACCGCACCACTGGCACCTGGCGGTGGCGGTGCACCAGCTGGTGGGGTGTGTCACCAGCACTGGCACCGCACCATTGGCACCTGGCGGTGGCGGTGCACCCGCTGGTGGGATGTGTCACCAGTACTGACATCGCGTTGTTGTGCCTCCGGCGCGGAAGTGCTTAGAGCCCTGGAGCTGTTTACAGCCCATGGTTCACAGTCCACGATTCACAGCGCGTTACCGAATGGAAATGAATCGCGGTAATCCACTGAGCGAGAATGTGTTGTACTCGAACGTCTTATCACCTTGTCAGTGGGTGATCACTAAGCCGATCCTGTTTTACGCGATCACATCAATGTATTTTCTTTCGGCGTTATCTTAATCATACACCGTTGCACTAATCTTGCAGATAATTGGGAGGTTCAGGCGTGCCGTGCTGTACTCTTGGACGCATGAGCCTCTCTTCCTCCGCGTCCCCTCCCCCCTGAGATATCCCCCGGCCACGTGCTGTCGTGGCTTGAACCAGTCAAGCCCCCCAGCGATGTCGACCTGAGTGATGTTTCTGATCCATCGCCAGCTTGATTTTGGCAAACCACACTGATACGAAAACCAACCCCATTCTGGCTGTCATGTTACATGGATCCAAAGCCGAGTCAGTCTGTAAACAACGTGTGAGGGCCCGCTCACTCGACCATGCGCAAATACATTATGTATTTTTACATGGGGCATTAAGTGGTCACTATCCCGGCATAAACAGCAACTGCGATGCAAATCAGCTCCAAAATAAGTTCACTAACCGCCTGGGGTGATGCCCTAAGCTAATGTGTGTTTATCAGAAATATTTTGCAACAATGAGATGCAAGCAAAATTACCCTCATCCCCGCAATATTCCTTCCTTTATCATTTCTTGCGCGTTAAGAAGTCTGTAGCTTCAGGCTTGAACTGTTCCTTAGCTATCAAATAATCCAACGGCATCTTGGCTCTGACACGTTTGAGTAAAAGCCGACGCAAGAAAGTTGTTGTCGTGACCCTTAGTCAGCTGTAGTTTTATCAAAAAGAGTTATCAGTAAGAATGTCCAGGTGAAGTAGGTGGCACCATCAGTTAGAGTTCCCGCTGGGTGGAGTAGGTGGCACCATCAGTTTGAGTTCCCGCTGGGTGGAGTAGGTGGCACCATCAGTTAGAGTTCCCGCTGGGTGGAGTAGGTGGCACCATCAGTTTGAGTTCCCGCTGGGTGGAGTAGGTGGCACCATCAGTTAGAGTTCCCGCTGGGTGGAGTAAGTGGCACCATCAGTCTGAGTTCCCGCTGGGTGGAGTAGGTGGCACCATCAGTTAGAGCTCCCGCTGGGTGTTCATTAACTCGTCATGGACGGACATTCGGGTCGATCCTGGGCACTGAACACAACCACAGAGCTACCACGGCGCCGTATGTGGGGTCCTGGCAGTAACATGGCGCCAGGCACTGGCAATGTTTGGATGATGCATCAATGACAAGTGCCCTGAGGTGAGCAGGGAAGGAGCCGGCGCGCGGGTGGATAAATTAAGAACCTTATTTCATCAACTGGGGAAATATGTGCTGATTTAATGTTTTAACGGCACGTTATGTGACGGGAAAATCGTATTTTGCGCTGAATCTGTGGTACGTCGATCTATTCTGATGTGGAAAGCATTAACAAAATGGATGGCTGAACCGCTATGTGCATCATAACAATTGATCATCTGTGCGTACATCGCCTATTCTTTTTTTGCTGATGTTATCATGTGCGCTGATGCAGCTTAGTTCTGTGTATGCCTCTCTTCACATGCTTTGTTAACTATTGCTGCACTGCTCCACTCTCTCTTTAACCTATAATCGTTTTCGACTTTACAGCCGTTTGCCTTTTAACATGCGTACCATGACGACATGCGCCTTTATCTCGCAGGCGCACGAAGAGCAGCTGGTTGTGAAGCGATACAATGTTAGTAACCTGAATGCCCTCTCAGCATGCCTGTGTCGCCCGTTTTCGCGTCACCTGCCTCTCCAGTCACGTATTTAGTTACCGCATTTAAGCCACGTAGCACGTAGTACACGGCTGGAAGTGCCCCATGACTATGTACCCAGACTTCCCATCAAACCTTGCGTGTTTGACCTTTGCTAAGATTTGATGTGGCATGCTCGCCGATGTACGGCAAGGGAAGACAGCTCCGTGGTCATGGTGGAGCCCAACACGTTAGTGCAGCGCGGTTTGTGTTCAATGGTTATTTCTGTGAATAGTTTAGGTACTTAGACCATGTGTTATTGATAGTTATGTGTGGTCCAAGTCGATGAGACTGTTAAAGAAACGATAGCCGCATGAATGTGCTCCTAAGATTTTCGGAATGGTGTTACATTCCTATTATATTCTTCTGGCGCTGATTAGGCCGGTCTCGCGTCAACTTGTAAAACAGAGCCATTCTGCTTCGGTACAATGCATGACTGCACAGCCGACAGATGTGCAGCTTGACAGCTGCTTAGCATGAGCTTCTTTCGCAGCTTCGCAAGCTGCACACCTTCCACACTCCACCTCCACCGTGAATAAGTATATTGGTCGTCGCGGCGCCACGCGACTTTCGTGGGTCGGTATAGCTTTTCACTTTGAGCCGCATTATCGCCATCTGGCGCGACTGTTGCCACAGTACTGTGTCGGCGTCGTGACCGGGAAGCGGTAACGTGGTGCCGTAGCGCTGTCGTGATCCACTGTAGCTGTGGACACGGTGCCGTGTCACCGTTGTGAGCTGGTACAGATATTGACACGGTGCCGTATCTCTGCTATGACCGGGAAGCGTTGACACAGTGCCGTTCCACTGTCGTGACCGGGAAGCGTTGATACGGTACCGTGTCACAGTCGTGACCGGGAGGCGTTGACACGGTGCAGTGCGGGCGGCCCGCGGGCTGGGTGACTCCCAGCTAAAAATACCCGCCCGTTTTGGCAGCGGCCTAAGCGTTCCGGCGGCGGCTGAGCGCCGCCCCAGCCGCCGGTCTTGTCGCTCACCATTGTTCCACGCGCTGGAACAGGTGACTCCCCGGGGCCACCACCTCCACACCCAGGCTCGTGCAACGCGTCAGATTTGGGAGACGAGCGGCACGCCCATCTGCGTATGTCAAGCGAGATGCGACGGGGCACCAGCGCGGTCGGCTGGCGGGATGGCTGTAGGCTTCCGTGTCAGAACCTCCAGCGTTTCAGTCGGAAGTTCAGCCAGCTCACTCGGTGGCGATTGAGGAGGGCCACGTGCAGTTTTGGATAGCGAAACTAGGCTTGCTTGTTGTTTATTTTAGGAATGCTGAATACTGTGCTGTATACTGCATGCATGCAGCTTGGAGCAGCTACATTTTATGCAAAAGTTTGTTCGGTAGTCATGGATAAATGGAACAAAGTGTTGATCTTAAGAAGTTTCCGACGAATATGCTTACACACGCGACTTCAAACGGTGGAAGAGGTGGTTAAAAAAGCAGTCTGGCTAGATCAGCTATCAGTCAGCAGTACCTCGGGAAGCAAAATGTCAGGGGGGTTTTCGTGAAAGCATCAAGTTACATTTCGATATAACTCAAACAATGAGAAGGCGAATGCCTGTTCTTGCCGTACCTTACTTTATGTTTTGAAAAATTGACGTTTCTCGGGCAGGCTTAAGCCAAAAAATAAGTTGTGCTTTTTCGCCAGAGCATCACCAACCGAATGATTTGTGTTCAACTTGAGCCCTGTTTATTTTCAAAAGTCACGGGTTGCACGGTTATCTTGACTTTCAGTTTTTCACAAAACAGGGCGTGAGTCGATGGTGTATGGTTCTATTTACATTACTCTTCTTCACTCAGCGAGGAACAGACGCTGCACCTCCCTCTCGTGTTTTGTTCTCTTACCGCCCTCTGGCAGCGTCATGCAACTTTGTGACTTTCACGCAATTCGCACACGTGTGTCCAAATTTTAAAGAAACTGGTCACGCAGAAGCTGTTTCATGCTTTCGCTTTTGATAGGCTATCAGTTGCGCCATGTGAGTAAGGTGTGAAAAAGGTTGCTGGTTCATTCAGACAGCCATATACATGTACACGAAGGCTATGTCCATAAATGTTCTGGTGGAGTCGCACTCAGGTACTGAAAAATGGAGGGCACACTGGTGCATCATCCGTGAATTTTCGCGCATGTTGCCAGTGCACACTGGGATGGTGCCCGTGATGCACGTGTTGCGTTCAGAACAAACACCAGTTTGTCGGGTCTGGTGACCATCTGCTTTGCGTGAACTTAAGGGAATGCGGGCGAGTACAGAGGACGGTTTACGGCTTATGCGGTTTTGGGTGAAACACAGATGGACAACCAGCAATGCATTCATATGCATAAATTACGTTTAATATGCATCAAAAATATTTGGCAGAAGCACACCGTGTTACTCAAACATGGGTGAACGAAGTGACAGGTTGACAACGGAAAGTGACGTTAAGGGTGCCTTCTTCACGTGGCTTACCTAGGTGTCCCCGGTGCGGTATCTAAACCACCACAAATGGATCTACCAAAGTCTACCACATCAAAGGTCTTTAATCTTTCTAGCGCTCAAAACGAGCAAATGACACAAATTGGTGATGCAAAAATGCTTCTTTCCCCACCCTGTTGTCACCCCGATCTGAATTTCAGCTTTTAGATTCATGTGTATGAAAGGCATTTTCTTTCCAAGTCGATCTGAGTTTCTAGCATATAAATACTTCTAAACATTAGCGCTGTCTTGAGAATATTGACCTTGGAAAGAATATTTACGTTCGGGTGCGTTTCTCGACCTTTTTAATTTTGCACTTCAGGAGTGTTTAAATGAAGATCCTGTTCGTTCAAGTTAAGTGGCGTTTGTTCCACCAAAATTCGATGGGCGGTTCTCGAGATCTCTGGGGGGAGGGAATCTACCCCTCTCCGAAGATTAACGTAAATGCCACAGCCCACTGTGACTGCGGGGATGCACAACCTTCAAAAAGGCATGCTTTTAAAGAACCTGATCAGTTGTTTTATCACTGGTGATAGTTAACCACAATGTGCGTTCATTTGAAGCCAAAATTGGCATATCTGCATACATCGA
>NW_023596545.1:26194873-26223347 GCF_011947565.3 Pollicipes pollicipes
TGCATCAAGAAAAAGTGCAACAAATGTATGATTTTTTGGAACTCAGTCATACCATTTCAAGAAGCTGTATTGAATCAACCTTTGTTGCGGATCTAAATGTCCTCGGCACGGCCACACAAACTCTTAAAGCCGGATGAGCATTAACTGTTTGCATATTTTTGTGACCTCTTTCCAAAACTTGAGGACAGTACGGAAAGGCCGAGGTTGGATAATAAGTTGACGCCATCTCCCTTGACGCCGTTCGCTAGTTGACTAATGGTTTTATTCCAAAATCTCACAATCTCCAATCTAATTTTGTCTCTCGAAAGGCAGTTATGTTTCAAACATTGGGCGACGTCTCCTGTCACTTAAACGCAATATTGACAACATCAAAGGCATATACAGCCTGACAGCCTAAAAATCAGCATTAGCATTGCATTATGGTAGCAAGAGAAATCCCTGCAGCAGTGTTTTTAACCAGTGGCGCACCCGCCACGAAAAACTAAAGCTGCGGTGGGCAGTCGGTGAAATGCACCCCTGGCGCTAGCCAGACGTAGGCCATTGTTACATATCCCAGCAAGCTTGAATCAGCGTTTGCTGCAGACCTAAGCTTTTTCGGCACTAACCATTTGCATATTATCTGTGACCTCTTTCGAAATTTGAGGAGCTCACAGAAAAGCCAAGGTTGTGTAATTAGTTGACGCCGTCCCCCCCCCCCTTCCCTTGCACACCGCCCATCGTTAACAACGCTTGCAATCAAACGGCTGATAACTCTGCAATATTGTTTGTAATGGATGTTCACCAGGTGACCATGTTTTATTCCAACAATCGCCCAATCTCCAATCTAATTTTGTCTCCAGAAAGGCGGCGATCCTTCAAATATTGGGCGGCTTGTCCTGTCGTTTAAACGTAATATTGGCAACATGAAAGGCATATGCAGCTTGACAGCCTAACAATCCGCATTTACTGTGGGTTATGGTAGCAAGAGAAATCGCTGCAGCAGTGCTTTTAGCCGGTGGCACACCCACCACGACGAAAAACTAAAGCTGCTGTGGCAGTCGGCGCAATACACTCTTAACGCTAGTGAACGCATATCATAGTAACATATCCCAGAAAGCTCTATTCTCTGAGAAAGGCACCAAAATCGAAAAAACTAGGAAAGATGCAAACGAAATCTTGACATTGGTGTACTTAGTTGCGTTATCTATCAGACCAGATACTTCATCCTTCCCTGTCCGATTTCTGCTGGAAGGCCTCCTGTCAGAAAAGTGGCTTCTTGTTGCTATCGCCTACCTAGCCAGGCCTGCCCTTCATTTCTTCCGGACGCGCATATATTTGCAACCATTGACTACAACTTCATTCAGTTTTCAGCGATGAGAAACGGAGCTGCCTACAAGTTACGCTTCACAAATTTTACGGCTCCTTATGCGCTCTTCTCGGGGCAACAGACACCAGGTTCATGGCCTCCATATTGCATTAGTGAAGCAAACATTAAAAGAGATTTGCAAAAAGCTGACATCATCAGATTGAGACTTCAACAAATCGTCGTCGCAACGAAAGTGCGTCAATATTTTCTCACGTAAAGAGAGCATCCAGTCGCAATGGCAAAATCTGACCATGTAGGCGGTCATCTTCGCGCCAAAAGCAGCCATGGACCCACCTGTTTCCAACCTTTGATCGAGAAATCATGAACCAACTGCAACTCACCATGCGCGCCCATTAAACATCAACGATGCCCAATTGATTAGTGCGCCGAGTCGACCGAGAAGCGACCAAACATCTGTTCGGGCACACTATAGTTAAACCTGAGAGACACCAATCTGACACAGCCCAGCTTATTGCCACCAATGCATATGCAAATCATTTGCACTTTCCCAGCAGTTTGGTCGCCACAGATGATTGTAATCATAGCAAAAGGATTTCTTGGATTAACATGGAATCGGAGACCAGTTATAGCTAACCAATTTCCAAAGAGTGCGATCTGTGAACAAACACAAACACGAACAAGCCTCAAAAACATCTGCTAAATAGACCAATTGTGCTGGCCTTGTAAGTAAGCTGGCTTTATGAGCTTAGGGTTTGGTATAAGCTGCATCATAAAAGCTGCATGATAGTTACGACTCATACCTTCCTGATGGCTCGTCTGGCTAATGGCGTGCCAGGTTTTTCCTAGCCATATTGATATAATTCATGCGTTTTGGTTCATACACCAAACCAGTTTATGTTGTTTAGATATTGTAGCGCTACTATAATCATGCAATTTTCCCACTTCAAATCCAGAGTACACGACTGTGCTAAAGCCCCATTGATTTCATTTGGTGGAAATGCGGTATGCTAAATCATAAATAAGTTTTCCGTCAACCAGCATTGCATGCTTCAGTTAGTTTTCATGCCATTGACTACAAGGCTAAGACTTGCAAGGCTGACTTACCAAAAGGAAGTTAGGAGCGTACAAGTTTTTGGCCAGACTAAAAAATGCTGCATTTTTTCCTTGCCTGTCAGCATTATGCGCGCAACTTTGAACCTAACTTTCAGGAATGAGCTTCAGTTAAATCAGTAATCAACAGAGAACTAGCAAAACAATTTTTTTTCGGATGAAACTACAACGGCAACCGCAGACGAAAACGTGTATCCTCATATCATGTTTTTGCACCACCCTAGATGTGCGTTTTTTTTTTCGATGAACGAACGGCGACAAAAGCCTTTGGTACTAAAATGAAAGACGACAATAAATATCGTCAGGTGACAGAGTATCAAATCGGGCACCAAAGTTGTGGAACCGGAATTTTTCTCCAATGGTTTTAGGGGTACTCCGTTTAAGATTAGGGTACTATATCCATAAGTATATATATATATATATATATATATATATATATATATATATATATTTATGTGTGTGTGTGTGGTGTGTGTGTGTGTGTGTGTGTGTGTGTGTGTGGTGTGTGTGTGTGTGTGTGTGTGTGTGTGTGTGTGTGTGTGTGGTGTGTGTGTGGGTGTGTGTGTGTGTCTGAAATGTTCCTCATCACGCCAACTCCAAGGAGAGAAATGAGGGCAATATTCTCAACCGCAGACGAAAACGTGTATCTATCATGTTTTGCACCATCTCGATGTGCGATTTTTTTCGATGAAACAACGGCGAAAAAAGCCTTGATACTAAAATGAAAAACGACAAAAAATATATTCAGGTGACAGGGTATAAAATCGGGCACCAAAATTGTGCAACCGGAATTTTGCTCCAATGGTTCTAGAGAAACTCCGTTTAAGATTAGGGTACCATATCCAAAAAGTATATATATATATAATTATATTATATACATATATATACACATATATAATATATATTATATATATATATATTTAATATATGTGTGTGTGTGTGTGTGTTGTGTGTGTGTGTGTTGTGTGTGTGTGTGTGTCCTGAACTGTAGGGTTTCGTCATCAAGCCAGCCCTAAGGAGAGAATGAAGGCAATATTCGTTAGCCTCATGCGCAGCGAACCCGAGATGTTCTGTTGGCCGACCAGGGTGATGTCAATGCCACTGGGTCAGTGCCGAGAGGGCCACCTATAAAACCTGCACCGGCCGACACACTGCCATCAGTTCAGCTCCAGAGTACCACAAAGCCAACATGTGTTCCAAGGTGAGTGAAATGCACATAAACAACCGCGTTTGCAATTCAGTGTCAGACATCTCGTCTGGCTTGGGATATTGACTTTCACTCACGGAAGTTGCGCGACAAAGTATTCCCATTTGTGTTATAGCATGCACATACTCCTGTAACATGTAAATCAGATATTTACCATGCTTGTGTGAATATTCTATACACTAAAGTACATTTGTTTCAACTTTCCGTGATCATCTGTTATGCACTATCTTCTAATGTTCCCTGGCATGTCTTACCGCGCTGACAGGTTCCCGTGGCATTCCTGCTGCTGGGTGCGGCCGTGGTCTTCTCGGCCCCGCCTCCTCCGTACCACGCCACCGAGGCACCGGTCCAGTACGAGTACCAGTACGCCGTCTCGGACGAGTACGCTGGGCTCGACTACGGCCAGACAGAGAGCCGAAACGGCTACGAGACGACCGGCTCGTACCACGTGCTGCTACCTGACGGCCGCGTGCAGCGGGTACAGTACAGCGTGGTCGGCGATCAGGGGTACGACGCCGATGTCACCTACGAGGGTGAAGCCAAGGAGTACCAGCCCGCTCCCAATTACGAGAAGCCGGCGCCCTCTTACCACCACGCTCCCGTGTACCACCAAGTGCCTGCGTACGGTGCTCGGCATTATGGCGGCGCCCGGGCTCGCTCGTACAACCTGCAGAAGGCGACCGAGGCGCCCCTGGCGGAAGCCGAGGAAGCTGCAGCTGACGAGCCGGCCGCCGTTGAGGAGGCGGAGGAGGTAGTGGAGGAGATGGAAGAGGAGGTCGCTGAGGTCGAGGAGGCCGAACCAGAGGTGGAGGCCACCGCCGAGGGTGGCGAGGAGGCTTATCAACAGGACGCCGAATAGAGCATCCCGTTGTGAAGCGTTCTTCTGAGGCGGCGGTATGTCAACTGTTTTTATATTGTGCGAAATATAAGAAGTGGAATATGATATTGGCTGTCTAATGCATAAGAGCTTTGCCCCCAAATGGCACAATTAAGTAGTTGCATATGCTCAGGTCAGTATTCTTATGGCCCGATTACGTGAGCAAGGTGACGGGTGGCGTCTAGTTTTTAACGAAACTTGTACACAATTGTTGAGATGATCTATATTTTAAGCACGAATAGGAGTCTGCCGGGGCGAGAGGTAGATGTTATCTACGGTCAGTAATCATGTAGCCGCGGTAAACAATCTACATAACCGCACAGCATTGGTGAAGGTACTTGGATAACATGATTGGAAGGAAGAGATTTGATACGTTCTACGTCCAATATGGTAAAGTTACACTGGAGACACGATTTAAAGCAAGATATTTGATGTGCTCTAAGTTCAATATGTCAGGCTTAAGTGGTCTTAATTCAGTTAACATCCCAGGCATATCACGTTTGGGATGCACGGCTACATTGCTATTTTCTTGACAAGCTTCTTGATTGAGAAACGGAGCTGCCTGTTAGTTACGCTTCATAAAATTTACGGCCGCTTATGCATTCTTCTCGAGGCATCAGACGCCAGGTTAATGGGCTTCATATTGCATCAGCGTGGCAAACATCAAAAGCAAATCACGAAAAAGCTCACAAAACCGGATTCAGATCTCAACAAATCGACGTCGCAATGAAATTGGGCCAAGACGTTCTCACGAGGGAGAGAACATACAGTCGCGATGACAAAATATGATCGTGTAGGCGATCACCTTCGCGCCAGAAGCAGCCATGGACGCACCTGTTTTAAGCCTTTGATGGCAAAATGATGAACCCAACTACGACTCACCTTGCGTTCGCATTAAACATCAACGGTGTCCAATTGATAAGTGCGCTGAATCAACCTAGAAGCGACCAAACATTTGTTCGAGTACACTGCAGTTGAACCTGAGAGACACCAATCTAACACAACCCAGCTTACTGCGACAAATGTATATGCAAACCATCTGCACTTTTCCCAGCAGTTTGGTCGCCGAAGATGATTCCACATCATAACAAAACGATTTATTGGATTACCATGCAATCAAAAGACGGAGTCATTCCTGATCAACTTCCAAAGAATGGGATCTGTGATTAAACACAAAATAAATAAGAACAGGCCTCAAAGTACACCTGCCAAATTAGACCAATTTTCTTGGTATTATAAATAAGTCGGCTTTACTGGCTTAGAGTTTCGCATGAGCTGTATGATACCAGGTAGGAATTCTACCTCCTAGGACAGCCAGCCTGGGTAATGAAGTGCTTTTTTCTTGGCCATATGGGCATGACTCACGCGTTTTGGCTCATACACCAAACTAGCATCTGTAGTTAAAACATTGTAATACTAATATAAGTCTAGAATTATCCGACAACAAGTCCAGAGTACATGACCATGTTAAAGCCCCATTGATTCCATTTTGTGGAAATGCGGTATGCCAAACCAAACCATAAATACCATGAAATACTGGTACGTTTCGCCAACCAGTATTTCATACTTAAGTTAATTTTCATGCCATTGGAAGACTGCAAGGCTAAGACTTGCCAGGTTGACCTAGCGAAGCGAATTGGGAGCGTAAATGGTTTGACCAGACCAAAAAATGAGACACTTCATTTTTGCCTATCAGCATTATGCACACATCTTTCCAGAAACCAGCTTTCAGGAATGAGGTCCAGTTACATCGGTTTCAATGGAAAACTGGCAAAACAAATCTTCCAGATTAAACTACGACCGCAACCGCAGACGAAAATGTGCATCTCGTATTATGTTTTTGAAACGCCTCGACGTGCAGTTCCTTCGATGAACCAGCGGTGAAAAAGCATTTGATGCCAAGTGAAACACTACACAAATCACTTTTAAAATCCAGGGTTTAAAATCGGGTGCTACATAGCGGGACCATATTTTTCTTCAGTGGTCTTATAGGTAACTTGCTTCAAGGCAGGACCGGAATTGCTCTTCAATAGCTTTAGGAGTAGCCTGCTTAAGATTAGGGTGCTTAATCCTTAAACGTACACGCGCACACACATACATACATATATATATATATATATATATATATATATATATATATATATATGTACATCTATATATGTGTGTGTATGTATATCCTGAAATGTAGAGTTCAACCTCATCACGCCAGACTCAAGGAGAGAAATGAGGGCAATATTCGTAGCCTCATCCGCAGCGAAACGAGATGTTCTGATGGCGGACCAGGGCCGTGTCAATGCCACTGGGTCAGTGCCGAGAGGGCCCACCTATAAAAGCTGCGCCGGCCGACACACTGGCATCAGTTCAGCTCCAGAGTACCGCAAAACCAACATGTGTTCCAAGGTGAGTGAAATATCCACAAAAGACTACCACGTTTGCAATTCGGTGTGCGACGTCTCGTCTGGCTCTGGATCTTGACTTTCAGCCACGGAAGCTGCACGATAAAGCATTCCCATTTGGGCTATAGTATGCACATACTTGTGTAAACTTGTAATCAAATATTTGCCACGTTTGTATCACCATTCTATGCACCATGGTTTATTTGCTTCTGGTTACCAGTGATGATCTGTTGTCCATTATCTCTTACTATTCATGGGGCATCTTGCCGCACCCGCAGGTTCCCGTTGCATTCCTGCTGCTGGGCGTGGCCGTGGTCTTCTCGGCCCCGCCTCCTCCGTACCACTCCACCAAGGCACCGGTCCAGTACGAGTACCAGTACGCCGTCTCGGATGAATACGCTGGGCTCGATTACGGCCAGACGGAAGCCGAAACGGCTACGAGACGACCGGCTCGTACCACGTGCTGCTACCCGACGGCCGCGTGCAGCGGGTACAGTACAGCGTGGTCGGCGATCAGGGGTACGACGCCGATGTCACCTACGAGGGTGAAGCCAAGGAGTACCAGCCCGCTCCCAAGTACGAGAAGCCGGCGCCCTCTTACCACCACGCGCCCGAGTACCACCCCAGGCCGTCGTACCACGCCGCTCCCGTGTACCACCAAGCGCCCGTCTACGGGTGCTCGGCATTATGGCGGCGCCCGGGCCCGCACGTACAACCTGCAGAAGGCGACCGAAGCGCCCCTGGCGGAAGCCGAGGAAGCTGCAGCTGAGGAGCCGGCCCGCCGTTGAGGAGGCGGAGGAGGTAGCAGAGGAGGTGGAAGAGGAGGCCGCTAAGGCCGAGGAGGCCGAGCCAGAAGCGGAAGCTGCCGCCGAGGGTGGCGAGGAGGCTTATGTACAGGATGCCGAATAGGCCCCCTGTAGTGGAGTGTTCTGCAGAGACGGCGTTGTGTCAACTGTTTTTATTTAATTGCGAAATATAATGGATTGAACATGATGTCGGCAGTTTAAGCACAACAGTTCTTCTTCCAAACAACACCAGTTAAATAGTTACATATGCTTAGGTCATTTCCCCGGTAGACCGCATGAACAGGGTAATCAGCGATGTTTATTTTTTTTAAGGATGCGCATACTTTGTTGGGTTTAACTTGGTTTTAAAGGGAAGCTGTCGGATATAAAAGCATTGCAGCAGGCATCAGATGTGATGAAATAAGCTCATGTGTCAATTTTGGGATGTTTTAATAGAAACAACTGTTCTAGACAGCAAAAGCTCAGAAGTTTCTTGACATGTTCATAAACACGTCATGGTTTGATTGTGTCATGAGATTACTGCATGCCATCAAAGGGGCTCCCAAACTAGCCGTTCGAAATTATTATCGCAGTCTACGGACTGACTCACTCGAAGTATTTCAACTTCTCTATGCTGCAAAAGTTCGTAGACGTCTTGCTCAGAAAACAGAAGGTTTAAGTCATAGGAGGGGCATGAGCGTGAACTACACTAAATGATCTTCAACATGGTTATCTTAGTCTAAAAACCTCACACAATGTAAATATTTCCCGTAGAGCATGAATCATAGCTTATCAAGGCAGTAGGCCAACTTTCTCTCTAGGCAGCGAGTGTGTAGCTGCCGTAAAAAGAACAATCTGCGGCACCGCACAATATTGGTAAAGGCACATTGGTATCAATTTCTGAAGAACATTTAAGGCTTCTACGTTCAGCATGTCTGGAGAAAATGGTCCCAGACTACTTTAAGTCACTTACCTATGCATGGCGTCATGTGAAAAGGTTTTCAGTTCTATTTTTACGAAAAACATCATGTTTTGCTGTCCACTAGCAACAGATAAGACACTTAACTAACACGTAATAAGACAGAAGGCTGTGTACTGGGTCTACGCAAATTTAGTTTCTGTGGCTTAATCTAAAAATACCCGTCGCAAATAAGGTAAAGTTGGGAGCCGCTAGAATGCAAACATCGTCAGCATGGGTGGATGTAAGAGGTGGACCGCGTGGGAAGGAGGAGGGGGGACGGCATCTTCAGGTCTTTGTTTAATCTCGCCTCTTCGTACGTTGCTCAATTTTTGAAAGAGGCCAAGTTAAACACTGCAAAATGGTTAGTTTTTCCTGGTTTTGGAAGCTGAGCCGCCATGTATAGAACGCTTAGGCTCACCGCAAAAGCAGGCTTATTTGAATTACTTCACATGTTATCCTCAATTCGAGATCAGACGGCGAAGAGTACGTGCCAGCTGTAGGCATTCTTCAACAGCAAAAATTAACGCATCTTTTACCCGGCGAAAGCCAGTGTTAACACCGCGACAAAACACGCCAAAGTGTAGCAACCCAGTGTGCGGATAATTCATGACTATTTGGAGCTCGAAATGATAAAATGTAAAGTAGTTCAACTGAGCCTACTTTTGCGGTGAGCCTAAGCGTTCTCTACATGGCGAGTAAGCTCCCAAAACCAGAAAAAAATCATTTTGCATTGTTTGACATGACCTCTAATCACAACTTGAGGGGCGTACGAAAAGGCCGAAGTTCAGCGATGAGTTGAAGCTGCCGTTCCCCTCCTCCTTCCCACGCAGCCCACCTCTTTTCTCCACCCATGCCGACGATGTTTGTCTTCGAGCGACTGACAACTTTATTTTATTTGCAATGGAGATTTACCAAATGGCCAATGCTTTCCTTTCAACTATCTCTCGTTTTCCCACCTCATTTTGCCACTCGAAAAGCGGATATTTTTTTCAAACATTGTGCGAAGTATCCTGCTACTAAAATCATAAAGTTGACAACGTCAAAGGTATAAACAACTTGAAAACTTTACGATCAGGCTTGACATTGAATTATGTTAGCAAGAGAAATGTGTTTAAGAAGTGTTTTTAGCCAGTGGCGCACCCGCCACGACGATAATTAAAACCGCGGTGGGCAGTCGGAGGACTACATGTCCGTGAAGTTGGCGATCTATTCAGACCTTGATTTATTCATACTTCGTTTGACATTGAATGGTGATCTTGAGAGGTCAGGACATTCTGACTGACGCTAGTTCTTTCTGTAGTGAATATTCTGACATTTGGAAATTGAAAGTCGGCAGGCAATTTTTTAGTAATATCGAGCTCCCCGTCCTTTGACTCAGCTTTTGACCTTGAAGGTCACATGATGTTGCAAAATAAGGGTATTTTTGGTGTTCTACTGCCGCAATTGACCCTACAACCCTTTTTCAGACAATTCAGAACTCGTCGCTGAATAAATTGCTTGATAAATTGCTAGCTCACGGACATCCAGGTCTGTCCGTTATTATTAGAGATGCAACTATTTTGGCAATTGTTTACTATAGCTTCATGCAATTTTCATTTATGATAAATTTGGCTGCTTATTAGCTACGCTTGAAGAGTACACAATATATCAACCGACAAAGACCACAGTAAAAGACCATGACAAAGTCCTATTGAATCTAACTAGAGAAAATGCAGCATGCCAAGCCACAAGTCCGCTTCCTCGACCAACATTACACACCTGCATAGGTTTGACTCATTTGGGAAGCTGAATGCTTCGATCTCTGCAGTAGGATACCAAGCTATTGTCTTTTTAAGTTGTGCGATACGGATTCACTCAACTTAGGCATACAAAGTTGTGTATGGCTTAAGTCAATCGAAGGAGAGATTAGCTACAACAATATAATGCTTCTCATGGGGCTTTGTTAGGCTTGACAGTACAAACATCACGCACTCATGTGTGGAACGTATTCTATATTAGAGCCAAACTAACTAAAGATATCCGGTACAGAAAGTCGACTTTTCCAGGCTAACTTGTCTAAAGAGTTGAGAGCGCAAAATTTTGACCAGACAAAAAAGAAGGAAACGACGCATGCTATCAGTGTCGGTCACCTTAGACACACAGGTTTTTGAAACTATCTTCCAAAAATGGGCCCCACTTGAACTTTAAATCGATGGAGATCTGGGGAAAAAATGATTAAGATGAAAACTGCAGCCAAGCGCAGGTGCAAGAAGACATTTTAATATCGTGGCATTTGTTTGCAACCGCATCAGCGTGGGCTTCTTGCAATGACCTAGGCGAAACAATATAGCTGAAACATCATGCACGCCTAACAAAACTAAGTCTAATGTGGGCAAGGTTCAACCTTCTGCACTACATTACAAAACCAGGTTTCTCAATTGCTGACGGGGTAGCCTGCTCAAGATTATGGTATTTTAAGCTTAAACGTGAGTAGATCATGAAATGGAACATGTACATATCATCACATCAGCCACAAAGAGAGAAATGTTCGCATTCTCATCCCCTCGGCGAACCCAAGATGCTCTGTGCAGGGGGTCGATTTTTCTAGGTTAACTTATCTAAACGAATTGAGAGCGCACAAGTTTAACCAGACAAAAAAGATGCATCTTATCAGTGTCCGTCAGCATAGGCACACAGCTTTGAGACGATCTTCTGGAAATGAGCTCCACTTGAGTATGAAATCGATGGAGATCTGGGGAAAAAATGATTCAGATGAAAACGCAACCAAGCGCAGGTGCAAGCACATATTTTTACCTTGTAGCTTTTATTTGCACCGCATCGGCGTGGGCTTCTTGCAACAAACCTTCGGCGAAAAAGGATAGCTGGAACATCAGGCAGGCATAACCAATGTATCTCTGATGCCGGCAAGGTTTGAGCTTCGTAACTGCATTACAGAACTCGATTTCTCAATTGCTAGTGGGGATCCCGCCTAAAAGTAGGGTATTTAAACCTTAAACGCAAACAGATCATGAAATGGAAAGTGTATATCTCATCATCTCAGCCTCAAGGAGAGTAATGAAGGCAATATTCGCAGCCTCATCCGCTCGGCGAACCCCAGATGCTCTGATGACCGACATGGGGGTGTCAAGGCCACTGGGTCAATGCCGGGAGGGACTCGTATAAAACCTGCACCGGCCGACGCGTTAGCATCAGTTCAGCTCCCAACTACCACAAAGCCAACATGTGTTCCAAGGTGAGGAAAATGCGTGCATGAGACAACCACGCTTGCATCTCCGTATAAGCTATCTAGTCTGACTCACCTTTCACTCATTGGAATTACACGATGAAACATTCATACTTTCGCTGTGGTATGCGCAGACACATATTACCTTGTAATCAAATCTTTACCGCGCTTGTGTCACCGTTCTACACACCATCATGATGTATTTGCTATTGCGTACCATCATTAGCTCCTATGCACTGTTTCCAATGTTCCCTGGCATGTCTTACCGCGCCGTCAGGTTCCCGTTGCGTTCCTGCTGCTGGGTGCGGCCGTGGTCTTCTCGGCCCCGCCTCCTCCGTACCACGCCACCGAGGCACCGGTCCAGTACGAGTACCAGTACGGCGTCTCGGACGAGTACGCTGGGCTCGATTACGGCCAGACGGAGAGCCGAAGCGGCTACGAGACGACCGGCTCGTACCACGTGCTGCTACCCGACGGCCGCGTGCAGCGGGTACAGTACAGCGTGGTCGGCGATCAGGGGTACGACGCCGATGTCACCTACGAGGGTGAAGCCAAGGAATACCAGCCCGCTCCCAAATACGAAAAGCCGGCGCCCTCTTACCACCACGCTCCCGTGTACCATCAACCGCCCGCGTACGGTGCTCGGCATTATGGCGGCGCCCGGACCCGCACGTACAACCTGCAGAAGGCGACCGAGGCGCCCCTGGCGGAAGCCGAGGAAGCTGCAGCTGAGGAGCCGGTCGCCGTTGAGGAGGCGGAGGAGGTAGCGGAGGAGGTGGAAGAGGAGGCCGCTAAGGCCGAGGAGGCCGAGACAGAAGCGGAAGCTGCCGCCGAGGGTGGCGAGGAGGCTTATGTACAGGATGCCGAATAGAGCCCCCTGTAGTGGAGTGTTCTGCAGAGACGGCGTTATGTCAACTGTTTTTATTTAATTGCGAAATATAATGGATTGAACATGATGTCGGCAGTTTAAGCACAACAGTTCTTCTTCCAAACAACACCAGTTAAATACTTACATATGCCTAGGCCATTTCCCCGGTAGACCGCGTGAATAGGGTAATCACTGATGTTTATTTTTTTAAGGATGCGCATACTTTGTTGGGTTTAACTTGGTTTTAAAGGGAAGTTGTCAGATATAAAGGCATTGGAGCAAGCATCAGATGGGATGAAGTAAGCTCACGTGTCAATTTTGGGATGTTTCAAGCGCAACAATTGTTCTAGACAGCAAAAGCTCAGAAGTTTGTGGACATGTTCATTAACACGTCATGGTTTGATTGTGTCATGAGATTACTGCATGCCATCAAAGGGGCTCCCATACTAGCCGTTCGAAATTCTAATCGCAGGGTACGGACTGACTCACTCGAAGTATTTCAACTTCTCTATGCTGCAAAAGTTCGTAGACGCCTTGCTCAGAAAACAGAAGGTTTAAGTCTTAGGAGGGGCATGAGCGTGAACTACACTAAATGATCTTCAACATGGTTATCTTAGTCTAAAAACCTCACACAATGTATATATTTCCCGTAGAGCATGAATCATAGCCTGTCAAGGCAGTAGGCCAAGTTTCTCTCCAGGCAGCGAGTGTGTAGCTGCCGTAAAAAGAACAATCTGCGGCACCACACATTATTGGTAAAGGCACATTGGTATCAATTTCTGAAGAACATTTAAGGCTTCTACGTTCAGCATGTCTGGAGAAAATGGTCCCAGACTACTTTAAGTCACTTACCTATGCATGGCGTCATGTGAAAAGGTTTTCAGTTCTATTTTTACGAAAAACATCATGTTTTGCTGTCCACTAGCAACAGATAAGACACTTAACTAACACGTAATAAGACAGAAGGCTGTGTACTGGGTCTACGCAAATTTAGTTTCTGTGGCTTAATCTAAAAATACCCGTCGCAAATAAGGTAAAGTTGGGAGCCGCTAGAATGCAAACATCGTCAGCATGGGTGGATGTAAGAGGTGGACCGCGTGGGAAGGAGGAGGGGGGACGGCATCTTCAGTTCTTTGTTTAATCTCGGCCTCTTCGTACGTTGCTCAATTTTTGAAAGAGGCCAAGTTAAACACTGCAAAATGGTTAGTTTTTCCTGGTTTTGGAAGCTGAGCCGCCATGTATAGAACGCTTAGGCTCACCGCAAAAGCAGGCTTATTTGAATTACTTCACATGTTATCCTCAATTCGAGATCAGACGGCGAAGAGTACGTGCCAGCTGTAGGCATTTTTCAACAGCAAAAATTAACGCATCTTTTACCCGGCGAAAGCCAGTGTTAACACTGCGACAAAACACACCAAAGTGTAGCAACCCAGTGTGTGGATAATTCATGACTGTTTGGAGCTCGAAATGATAAAATGCAAAGTAGTTCAACTGAGCCTACTTTTGCGGTGAGCCTAAGCGTTCTCTACATGGCGAGTCAGCTCCCAAAACCGGAAAAAAATCATTTTGCATTGTTTGACATGACCTCTAATCACAACTTGAGGGGCGTACGAAAAGGCCGAAGTTCAGCGATGAGTTGAAGCTGCCGTTCCCCTCCTCCTTCCCACGCAGCCCACCTCTTTTCTCCACCCATGCCGACGATGTTTGTCTTCGAGCGACTGACAACTTTATTTTATTTGCAATGGAGATTTACCAAATGGCCAATGCTTTCCTTTCAACTATCTCTCGTTTTCCCACCTCATTTTGCCACTCGAAAAGCGGATATTTTTTTCAAACATTGTGCGAAGTATCCTGCTACTAAAATCATAAAGTTGACAACGTCAAAGGTATAAACAACTTGAAAACTTTACGATCAGGCTTGACATTGAATTATGTTAGCAAGAGAAATGTGTTTAAGAAGTGTTTTTAGCCAGTGGCGCACCCGCCACGACGATAATTAAAACCGCGGTGGGCAGTCGGTGGACTACGAGTCCGTGAAGTTGGCGATTTATTCAGACCTTGATTTATTCATACCTCGTTTGACATTGAATGGTGATCTTGAGAGGTCAGGACATTCTGACTGACGCTAGTTCTTTCTGTAGTGAATATTCTGACAGTTGGAAATTGAAAGTCGGCAGGTAATTTTTTAGTAATATCGAGCTCCCCGTCCTTTGACTCAGCTTTTGACCTTGAAGGTCACATGATGTTGCAAAATAAGGGTATTTTTGGTGTTCTACTGCCGCAATCGACCCTACAACCCTTTTTCAGACAATTCAGAACTCGTCGCTGAATAAATCGCTTGATAAATTGCTAGCTCACGGACATCCAGGTCTGTCCGTTATTATTAGAGATGCAACTATTTTGGCAATTGTTTACTATAGCTTCATGCAGTTTTCATTTATGATAAATTTGGCTGCTTATTAGCTACGCTTGAAGAGTACACAATATATCAACCGACAAAGACCACAGTAAAAGACCATGACAAAGTCCTATTGAATCTAACTAGTGAAAATGCAGCATGCCAAGCCACAAGTCCGCTTCCTCGACCAACATTACACACCTGCGTAGGTTTGACTCATTTGGGAAGCTGAAAGCTTCAATCTCTGCAGTAGGATACCAAGCTATTGTCTTTTTAAGTTGTGCAATACGGATTCACTCAACTTAGGCATACAAAGTTGTGTATGACTTAAGTCAATCGAAGGAGAGATTAGCTACAACAATATAATGCTTCTCATGGGGCTTTGTTAGGCTTGACAGTACAAACATCACGACTCATGTGTGGAACGTATTCTATATTAGAGCCAAACTAACTTAAGATATCCAGTACAGAAGGTCAAGTTTTCCAGGCTAATTTATCCAAACGAGTTGAGAGCGCAAATTTGACCAGACAAAAAAAAAGAAACGACGCATGCTATCAGTGTCGGTCAGCTTAGACACACAGGTTTTTGAAACTATCTTCCAAAAATGGGCCCCACTTGAACTTTAAATCGATGGAGATCTGGGGAAAAAATGATTAAGATGAAACTGCAGCCAAGCGCAGGTGCAAGAAGACATTTTAATATCGTGGCATTTGTTTGCACCGCATCAGCGTGGGCTTCTTGCAATGAACCTAGGCGAACCAATATGGCTGAAACATCATGCACGCCTAACAAAACTAAGTCTAATGTGGGCAGGGTTAAAGCTTCTGCACTACATTACAAACCAGGTTTTTTTCAAGTGCTGACGGGGTAGCCTGCTCAAGATTATGGTATTTTAAGCTTAAACGTGAGTAGATCATGAAATGGAACATGTATATATCATCACATCAGCCACAAAAAGAGAAATATTCTCAGTCTCATCCCCTCGGCGAACCCAAGATGCCCTGTGCAGGGGGTCGATTTTTCCAGATTAGCTTATCTTAACGAATTGAGAGCGCACAAGTTTGACCAGACAAAAAAGATGCATCTTATCAGTGTCCGTCAGCACAGGCACACAGCTTTAAAGCTATCTTCTGGAAATGAGCTGCACTTGAATATGAAATCGATGGAGATCTGGGCAAACCGCAACCAAGCGCAGGTGCAGGCACATATTTTTACCTCATAGCTTTTATTTGCACCGCATCGGCGTGGGTTTCTTGCAACGAACCTACGGCGAAACAGGATAGCTGAAACATCAGGCAGGCATAACCAGTGTATCTCTGATGCAGGCAAGGTTTGAGCTTCGGAACTGCATTACAGAACTCGATTTTTCAATTGCTATTGGGGAGGCCGCCTAAAAGTAGGGTATTTAAACCTTAAACGCGAACAGATCATGAAATGGAAAGTGTATATCTCATCATATCAGCCTCAAGGAGAGTAATGAGGGCAATATTCGCAACCTCATCCGCTCGGCGAACCCGAGATGCTCTGATGACCGACATGGGGGTGTCAAGGCCACTGGGTCAATGCCGGGAGGGACTCGTATACAGCCTGCACCGGCCGACGCGTTAGCATCAGTTCAGCTCCCAACTACCACAAAGCCAATATGTGTTCCAAGGTGAGGAAAATGCGTGCATAAGACAACCACGCTTGCATCTCCGTATAAGCTATCTAGTCTGACTCACCTTCCACTCATCGTAATTACACGATGAAGCATTTCCATTTGTGTTGCAGTGTGTGCAGATATATGCAGCTTTGTAATTAAATATTTGCCACGCTTGTGTCACCTTGGAAAACATTGTGCTACATTTGCTACGACTTACCGCGACCATCTGTTGTGTACTATCCGCTAATATCTCAGAGGATGTTTTCCCGCGCTGGCAGGTTCCCATCGCGTTCCTGCTGCTGGGTGCGGCCGTGGTCTTCTCGGCCCCGCCTCCTCCGTACCACGCCACCAAGGCACCGGTCCAGTACGAGTACCAGTACGCCGTCTCGGACGAATACGCTGGGCTCGATTACGGCCAGACGGAGAGCCGAAACGGCTACGAAACGACCGGCTCGTACCACGTGCTGCTACCCGACGGCCGCGTGCAGCGGGTACAGTACAGCGTGGTCGGCGATCAGGGGTACGACGCTGATGTCACCTACGAGGGTGAAGCCAAGGAGTACCAGCCCGCTCCCAAGTACGAGAAGCCGGCGCCCTCTTACCACCACGCGCCCGCATACCACCCCAGGCCGTTGTACCATGCCGTTCCCGTGTACCACCAAGCGCCCGTCTATGGTGCTCGGCATTATTGCGGCGCCCGGGCCCGCACGTACAACCTGCAGAAGGCGACCGAGGCGCCCCTGGCGGAAGCCGAGGAAGCTGCAGCTGAGGAGCCGGCCGCCGTTGAGGAGGAGGAGGAGGTAGCGGAGGAGGTGGAGGAGGAGGTCGCTGAGGTCGAGGAAGCCGAACCCAGAGGCGGATTGCCGCCGCCGAGGGTGGCGAGGAAGGTTTTATCAACAGGACGCCGAATAGAGCATCCCGTAGTGGACTGTTCTTCCGAGACGGCCGTCATGTCAACTGTTTTTTGTCGCGTGAAACCAAATCGTGAAACATGTGAAATCTAACATAATGCGATAAATTGTTCTGATAAAGCAAAACAGGATGGTATGATCAATATTCACGGCATAAAAGGGTTGAAGGAGGTGGTGAGGTACCCATTAGGTGTCTAACACCTCGAGGCCAGCCACTGCTTGTAGCTTACACTGTTTTCGACACAAAGGAATTCCATTCATTCCAGAATATGCTCTTTAAGTTCTAAAGACAATAATGCAGCCGCCAGTTAGTCACGACCACGTGTCAAGCCCATTAGATCCGTAGCGCAATTTTAGAAGCATTGCATGCGAGGAGCCAATGTCTTCGCATTTGATTGCATGGAAATAACAAACTGTCGCTAAAAGCAGAAAAGACTTCAGGACATGGTTTGAGATTGGGTCCTCATATTATCAATCTGACGTCACATCAGCACGTGTCCAACACATTCTAACCGAGGGGGAGAAAAAAGGCGGCGGTCGAACGTGCTTGGCAAATGTGGAGACGTTGTGCGCAGTTAAAAGACTGTCGTCACCCTCGGCCACCAGCGTAGAAAAAGGCGTGAAAATGTGAAAAGCAGTCGTGCTGCCAGTGCGATGCACTACCGTGTATCACCAAAAGATTTCAGGCGCTGGTCTGACCGATCGGCGCATGGTCATCGGCCGGAATCAGCGAATACCATTTCTTGTGAAAGTGATTTCGATACAACCGCACTGCGGTCTAAACCGAGAGAGATTGGGAACGAGAAAGATTAAGCAGTTCGCGAGAATTGCCTAGACGTGCAGTCCAGTCCATCGCGACTAGCATTCGTCCACAATATTTAGGCCTCTTGTACTAGCTTGGCCACATTTCCTGAAACGTAGGTGATTACCATAAATCATTTTTTTTAGACCGGAATGGCTAACCTGGCCAGAACCATACAGGTCGTCAATTTTCCAAAAAACGTTGTTAGTGTACAAGCGGCTAGAATGTTACCGTCACCTCTATCTATTGGTTTGTTACGGAAGAAGGATTTTTCCAGGTACTGGTAAGACCCGTTTAATGTTTTCCGATACATGTAGCTTCATGAGAGCTGGTCTAGTGTTGTCTACGCGATAAAATTATCGAAACACCCTTGTAGTGCATTCCAAGTTCAATACGTAAGAAACAGTTTCAAGTAGCTAAACAGTCTTCCAGTGCGCTAGGTTGCCATAAACCTCCTTCATCATTTGCAATGCCATTGAATGAGTGGGCATATGGCAGAGGTTGTGGTATGCCTGTGTATGCCTGTGTATGCAATGTGGTCAACCTGCTGCAACCTTACGGGCTTTTATCTTAGAAGTGGAACGTTCACCTTGGCCTTGGTCTGACTTGGAGTTATTTTTGAAAAGGCGGTTTCATTTTCCTGAATGAATCTGGTAGACTACAAGGCCAAAATTTCCAAGCAATGCTAAGTTCCGAAGGATCTTTTGGTATAAAAGCACATGCTGTGATCACAGATCTCAGAAGACACGGCAGCAAAAACTACATAGCATATGACAGGTCACAGGATTTCCACCAAAACCTTTTAAAGGGATCCTGAATCATACAAGACTTGCCCACAACACTTCTAAATTGGGTCAAGATTCCGAAAAGATCCGAGGACCAAGACTGACAGAGTCGATCCCGGCTCGTTCGATCCTGCACCCGCAGCGGTGACGAGCAGACGTAGACATCGCCAGCGAGCGAAGCACGCGGACACGCCGGTCGCGGCAAACTGTCAAAATGACTTTCGGCCGTTTCTGGGCAGTTTAGCGGGCAGCGGCGGCATGTGACAGCCTGGTTACAACGGCCACGGCGGGGCCGGTGACCTGGGCTGACCGGCTGGCAGGTGACCGGGACGGCCAGCGCGGACCGCGGGTCACCGGGTCATGAGTCACGATCACAGGCGACCACGACGGCGCCGGCGACCGTCGTAAAGCCAGACGGCAGCCTATAAAAGGCTCGCCCCCGGTCTTTCTTTAGTAACCTGAGCGTGGTGGGCGCATGCGCCCTGTCGCCGGACGGGCCGTCGCCATCGTCGCGGCGAGCTCGACTCGAGGACGTGCTGCCGGGGCGTGCGTCGGGCGCGGGTGTGTCTGTTGGCAGACGGAGACCGCCGGTGGGCCGACAGCTCTGCTCTCCACGCGCCACCCAGCCACGCGCCTGCACCATGTCCAGCTCCAAGACCACCACCCGCAAGTACACGTACACCTCCACCGGCGGTGGGAGCTCCGATGTGCAGATGGAGTTCCACACCGACCAGATGGCTCTGGCACGCATGGAGGTGAGTGTGGCGGCCGGCAAGCCAGTGTACCGAAACGGATGGACGGCCACTGGCTCTGGCACCTGACCAGCGTGCGGTGCCCACAACGACCATCAGACTTTTGGATCGCCTGTTATGACACGGGGAGCGATCACGAACTATCTGGGCTGTCGAGGAAGAACGAGACAGCTGGATTTTCGGTCTGATACGGACGGGCACAATCGTCACATGTAGGAGTACATATAAATCCGGACCATAAATGTGACCCTCTGCTTTTGAATGAACGACGCCTGCAATGCGCTTGAAGTACAAGAACACAGAGAGCGTGGGGGAGGGAGGGGGGAGGGGTTTGCTACAGACTGCCCGCGGCGTCGAAGACAGTGAGACCCGCGTAATGAGAGTCTTTGTAAGCGCCCAGGTAGCCCCATGATAATGTATGGTCAATGACATACTCCAAGAGCGTTCCTCCTCTCGCAGAGGCTTTGCTGCATTCTGCGCCGCGAAAACGTGTGCGTGATCAATGCTTTTGTGAAATCAGTATTATCAGATCATTACAGCATGGAATCAACGCATAAACGAATGCCTTCGAATGACGCTGCAACAAGCGGTGTTTTAAAATTTAACGGTAAAGTAACGGTATTTAACGGTAAAAAGGTGATTTCAAACGCGAAACAAGCTTACAGTCAAATTCAGCCGGCAAGAGCCATCTAGGACCCAAACAATGAGGCATATTCCCATTACACAGATCAGTGTCAATTATCAAACACTATCCCCGAGCATGGTAGCTTGCTCCAACACAGTTGTCCATCGCCGGAACACGCACCACTGACCAATCAGAGGCCACGTTACTTGACACGACACCAATCATGGGCCACGTTACTTGACTCGAGATGCTACGGCTATGGTACCAATACCTACCACGTTTGCTGTGGCTGATGAAGCGTGGAGGGATTGGGTTGAACACCACTGACGCTGTATGTATCTACATTAGGGAAACGCATGCACGCACCATTGACGGGAAATATTCGGCGCTCGGTGTGATGTGAATACCGAGACCGACACAAACTTGAGGTCTCTAAATTTCGGTTATTTTTGCTAAGCTATCGAGCTAAGTGCGTTGCACTTTTTGTAAACAATGCATTTTGCTTACGTTCACATGAAAGTTTCGATAGTTGCTCAGTGCCTTCGCGGTGTACGGTAGTGCGAACTGCTTACCGATGCATGACGTTCACCTGGTGCATTGACCTCCAAGCACTGATGTTCGCTTTCCAGTTCTTCGGTGTAGTGCATTCTCATGAATCCTCCGTTAAATCCCTTGATCGTTAACACAAATTCACATTGTAAAAGCGATCGCGTTTTTTTTATTTTGTGGTGTGACTGAAATCCCCGGCGAAGTCTTTTATTGAGATGCCAGAAGAAAACATTTGAAGCTTGCCTTATTTCTAAAGGTCATACCAGCTAGAATTGATAACTCATTTAATTGGCCCCTTTTTTCCTTACCTGCTCACAAAGGCAAGGGCACTGTCGCAAAATTTAGCGCTTAGTTGTTACGGTATGGTCGCTGGTCTGAATGACATACTCAGTCAGCGGAATTGTCAAGACCCTGTCCATGTAGCCAGTGGCAAATACTGCTTTAACACGGCTGAAACACATGACACTTCTTATGACATCTTAGTAAATGAAATAAAGAAACAGCGGCTTCCAGAATTGTTGCAGTTACATTCAGAGATAGCGTTCAAAATCCATTATCCAAATTACTGTCGAAACGATTTGTGACCATGCGCGGTACCAACAGTTGCACGGCGATGATCAGAAGAATCGCCTGAAAATTCCAGTTTGGGCTGGAGATTAAAAAGGTTGGTAAAGACTGGATGAACTTATCATGATAAGGTTGCATCCTGTCCCCCTTTGACGAACTCGCACGCCCACTCATCAGCAGAGCGGCCGAAGGAACGCCCACCGGCGCTAATCACAGCTGGGGCTGGGGACGGGCTGGGCACGGGACGGCTCGGGCTGGGGACGGGCTGGGCACAGGACGGCGGCTGGGACTGACATCCGGGCCAGCCGCCCGGCGTGCCAAGGAATGCGGCGGCGGCGGCCCGAGGTGACACTCCGAGCGTCCCTGGGCCCGCTCCAGGCGGCTGGGCCCCGCCACAGCGGACCGGCCGTCACGGGTCCCGTGTCTGGGCCCGGCGGGACCCGAGACCGGCGCGGTTCCAGCAGCCCGCCTGCCACTCCGCTGCCGACTGCGGGGAAGGCAGCTGCCTGTCCAGCGGGCGCTTGGAGCATTCGCTGACCCAATAGGCCACGGCCACAAACAGCGCACCGATCAGTCCAGTTGGCTGTCAGCCATGGCACTTACGCTTCCACGCGAGCAGGAGCCTTCCACTACGTTTCCAGATTCCTCTGATACGATGCACCAGTTCCAGCTCACCCTCTCATGCATAACTCCATTTCTCTTTTTCGGAAGCACGGTCTACGCGCCTTTCCGCATCTCCAGCGTTTTTCCTACGCCGCTTTCCAGCACACTTCAAACATCTCCTCCCACCTGGAGCCAAATGCTACAACCACCCAAGCATGCTCTGCCAGTTCTGTTTTCTGTTCAGTTGCTAGCGTTCTTCTGTCACCTGCGCCGGCCCTCAGCATGGCCTGTCGTTGTCATCCTCCGCCGGGCAGCCATTGCTCCAGTGTCACTACAATCCTTTGTGACCGGCTAAAATCGATAACGCGATACATCTCCACTTTGTTCCACTTGTTTCCCATTCATCGTGGCAAATTCCCATCACTGGCACAACCTCAGTCTATCTGAAACTCTCCCAACTTTGCGAACGTGGTTCTGCAAGCCGTGTCTTGGTGTTCAAATCTCCCAACAGGGTCATCTACCTCGACACTAGTATCCCTTCCTCCAATTCTTCCCTAGCATCCAGCTCCAGTTCCGCTCCCCATGCACAGCCCAGTCTGGTTGCCAGCTCTGCTCCTACGCTCCGTCGTCACCGTCCTGCTTCAGCTCACGGCTCTCGCTGTCCTGCACCCCGCCCGACGGCGAGCCCCTCACAGCCTGTCGGCGACGCCGCCGCCGGTGGGCCGGCCAGGGGAGCGTCGGAGCTCCAGTCGGCCCCCCGCCGCGGCGGCGCTGGCACCGCCCCTGCGTATCTGGCAGGCGACGCCGCCATGACGCCGGTGGCCGTCCCGAATTGTCGCAGCCCCGGCCCACGTCAGCGGTGCACCAACCACCTGGCAGACGTGTCACCAACACGGACACCGCGCCACTGGCAGGGGTGCAGAGGAGACTGTGCACCGCCTGGCGAAGCGCATCACCGACACTGGCACCGCACCACTGGCACCTGGCGGTGGCGGTGCACCAGCTGGTGGGGTGTGTCACCAGCACTGGCACCGCACCATTGGCACCTGGCGGTGGCGGTGCACCCGCTGGTGGGATGTGTCACCAGTACTGACATCGCGTTGTTGTGCCTCCGGCGCGGAAGTGCTTAGAGCCCTGGAGCTGTTTACAGCCCATGGTTCACAGTCCACGATTCACAGCGCGTTACCGAATGGAAATGAATCGTCGGTAATCCACTGAGCGAGAATGTGTTGTACTCGAACGTCTTATCACCTTGTCAGTGGGTGATCACTAAGCCGATCCTGTTTTACGCGATCACATCAATGTATTTTCTTTCGGCGTTATCTTAATCATACACCGTTGCACTAATCTTGCAGATAATTGGGAGGTTCAGGCGTGCCGTGCTGCACTCTTGGACGCATGAGCCTCTCTTCCTCCGCGTCCCCTCCCCCCTGAGATATCCCCCGGCCACGTGCTGTCGTGGCTTGAACCAGTCAAGCCCCCCAGCGATGTCGACCTGAGTGATGTTTCTGATCCATCGCCAGCTTGATTTTGGCAAACCACACTGATACGAAAACCAACCCCATTCTGGCTGTCATGTTACATGGATCCAAAGCCGAGTCAGTCTGTAAACAACGTGTGAGGGCCCGCTCACTCGACCATGCGCAAATACATTATGTATTTTTACATGGGGCATTAAGTGGTCACTATCCCGGCATAAACAGCAACTGCGATGCAAATCAGCTCCAAAATAAGTTCACTGACCGCCTGGGGTGATGCCCTAAGCTAATGTGTGTTTATCAGAAATATTTTGCAACAATGAGATGCAAGCAAAATTACCCTCATCCCCGCAATATTCCTTCCTTTATCATTTCTTGCGCGTTAAGAAGTCTGTAGCTTCAGGCTTGAACTGTTCCTTAGCTATCAAATAATCCAACGGCATCTTGGCTCTGACACGTTTGAGTAAAAGCCGACGCAAGAAAGTTGTTGTCATGACCCTTAGTCAGCTGTAGTTTTATCAAAAAGAGTTATCAGTAAGAATGTCCAGGCTGAGTAGGTGGCACCATCAGTTAGAGTTCCCGCTGGGTGGAGTAGGTGGCACCATCAGTTTGAGTTCCCGCTGGGTGGAGTAGGTGGCACCATCAGTTAGAGTTCCCGCTGGGTGGAGTAGGTGGCACCATCAGTTTGAGTTCCCGCTGGGTGGAGTAGGTGGCACCATCAGTTAGAGTTCCCGCTGGGTGGAGTAGGTGGCACCATCAGTCTGAGTTCCCGCTGGGTGGAGTAGGTGGCACCATCAGTTAGAGCTCCCGCTGGGTGTTCATTAACTCGTCATGGACGGACATTCGGGTCGATCCTGGGCACTGAACACAACCACAGAGCTACCACGGCGCCGTATGTGGGGTCCTGGCAGTAACATGGCGCCAGGCACTGGCAATGTTTGGATGATGCATCAATGACAAGTGCCCTGAGGTGAGCAGGGAAGGAGCCGGCGCGCGGGTGGATAAATTAAGAACCTTATTTCATCAACTGGGGAAATATGTGCTGATTTAATGTTTTAACGGCACGTCATGTGACGGGAAAATCGTATTTTGCGCTGAATCTGTGGTACGTCGATCTATTCTGATGTGGAAAGCATTAACAAAATGGATGGCTGAACCGCTATGTGCATCATAACAATTGATCATCTGTGCGTACATCGCCTATTCTTTTTTTGCTGATGTTATCATGTGCGCTGATGCAGCTTAGTTCTGTGTATGCCTCTCTTCACATGCTTTGTTAACTATTGCTGCACTGCTCCACTCTCTCTTTAACCTATAATCGTTTTCGACTTTACAGCCGTTTGCCTTTTAACATGCGTACCATGACGACATGCGCCTTTATCTCGCAGGCGCACGAAGAGCAGCTGGTTGTGAAGCGATACAATGTTAGTAACCTGAATGCCCTCTCAGCATGCCTGTGTCGCCCGTTTTCGCGTCACCTGCCTCTCCAGTCACGTATTTAGTTACCGCATTTAAGCCACGTAGCACGTAGTACACGGCTGGAAGTGCCCCATGACTATGTACCCAGACTTCCCATCAAACCTTGCGTGTTTGACCTTTGCTAAGATTTGATGTGGCATGCTCGCCGATGTACGGCAAGGGAAGACAGCTCCGTGGTCATGGTGGAGCCCAACACGTTAGTGCAGCGCGGTTTGTGTTCAATGGTTATTTCTGTGAATAGTTTAGGTACTTAGACCATGTGTTATTGATAGTTATGTGTGGTCCAAGTCGATGAGACTGTTAAAGAAACGATAGCCGCATGAATGTGCTCCTAAGATTTTCGGAATGGTGTTACATTCCTATTATATTCTTCTGGCGCTGATTAGGCCGGTCTCGCGTCAACTTGTAAAACAGAGCCATTCTGCTTCGGTACAATGCATGACTGCACAGCCGACAGATGTGCAGCTTGACAGCTGCTTAGCATGAGCTTCTTTCGCAGCTTCGCAAGCTGCACACCTTCCACACTCCACCTCCACCGTGAATAAGTATATTGGTCGTCGCGGCGCCACGCGACTTTCGTGGGTCGGTATAGCTTTTCACTTTGAGCCGCATTATCGCCATCTGGCGCGACTGTTGCCACAGTACTGTGTCGGCGTCGTGACCGGGAAGCGGTAACGTGGTGCCGTAGCGCTGTCGTGATCCACTGTAGCTGTGGACACGGTGCCGTGTCACCGTTGTGAGCTGGTACAGATATTGACACGGTGCCGTATCTCTGCTATGACCGGGAAGCGTTGACACAGTGCCGTTCCACTGTCGTGACCGGGAAGCGTTGATACGGTACCGTGTCACAGTCGTGACCGGGAGGCGTTGACACGGTGCAGTGCGGGCGGCCCGCGGGCTGGGTGACTCCCAGCTAAAAATACCCGCCCGTTTTGGCAGCGGCCTAAGCGTTCCGGCGGCGGCTGAGCGCCGCCCCAGCCGCCGGTCTTGTCGCTCACCATTGTTCCACGCGCTGGAACAGGTGACTCCCCGGGGCCACCACCTCCACACCCAGGCTCGTGCAACGCGTCAGATTTGGGAGACGAGCGGCACGCCCATCTGCGTATGTCAAGCGAGATGCGACGGGGCACCAGCGCGGTCGGCTGGCGGGATGGCTGTAGGCTTCCGTGTCAGAACCTCCAGCGTTTCAGTCGGAAGTTCAGCCAGCTCACTCGGTGGCGATTGAGGAGGGCCACGTGCAGTTTTGGATAGCGAAACTAGGCTTGCTTGTTGTTTATTTTAGGAATGCTGAATACTGTGCTGTATACTGCATGCATGCAGCTTGGAGCAGCTACATTTTATGCAAAAGTTTGTTCGGTAGTCATGGATAAATGGAACAAAGTGTTGATCTTAAGAAGTTTCCGACGAATATGCTTACACACGCGACTTCAAACGGTGGAAGAGGTGGTTAAAAAAGCAGTCTGGCTAGATCAGCTATCAGTCAGCAGTACCTCGGGAAGCAAAATGTCAGGGGGGTTTTCGTGAAAGCATCAAGTTACATTTCGATATAACTCAAACAATGAGAAGGCGAATGCCTGTTCTTGCCGTACCTTACTTTATGTTTTGAAAAATTGACGTTTCTCGGGCAGGCTTAAGCCAAAAAATAAGTTGTGCTTTTTCGCCAGAGCATCACCAACCGAATGATTTGTGTTCAACTTGAGCCCTGTTTATTTTCAAAAGTCACGGGTTGCACGGTTATCTTGACTTTCAGTTTTTCACAAAACAGGGCGTGAGTCGATGGTGTATGGTTCTATTTACATTACTCTTCTTCACTCAGCGAGGAACAGACGCTGCACCTCCCTCTCGTGTTTTGTTCTCTTACCGCCCTCTGGCAGCGTCATGCAACTTTGTGACTTTCACGCAATTCGCACACGTGTGTCCAAATTTTAAAGAAACTGGTCACGCAGAAGCTGTTTCATGCTTTCGCTTTTGATAGGCTATCAGTTGCGCCATGTGAGTAAGGTGTGAAAAAGGTTGCTGGTTCATTCAGACAGCCATATACATGTACACGAAGGCTATGTCCATAAATGTTCTGGTGGAGTCGCACTCAGGTACTGAAAAATGGAGGGCACACTGGTGCATCATCCGTGAATTTTCGCGCATGTTGCCAGTGCACACTGGGATGGTGCCCGTGATGCACGTGTTGCGTTCAGAACAAACACCAGTTTGTCGGGTCTGGTGACCATCTGCTTTGCGTGAACTTAAGGGAATGCGGGCGAGTACAGAGGACGGTTTACGGCTTATGCGGTTTTGGGTGAAACACAGATGGACAACCAGCAATGCATTCATATGCATAAATTACGTTTAATATGCATCAAAAATATTTGGCAGAAGCACACCGTGTTACTCAAACATGGGTGAACGAAGTGACAGGTTGACAACGGAAAGTGACGTTAAGGGTGCCTTCTTCACGTGGCTTACCTAGGTGTCCCCGGTGCGGTATCTAAACCACCACAAATGGATCTACCAAAGTCTACCACATCAAAGGTCTTTAATCTTTCTAGCGCTCAAAACGAGCAAATGACACAAATTGGTGATGCAAAAATGCTTCTTTCCCCACCCTGTTGTCACCCCGATCTGAATTTCAGCTTTTAGATTCATGTGTATGAAAGGCATTTTCTTTCCAAGTCGATCTGAGTTTCTAGCATATAAATACTTCTAAACATTAGCGCTGTCTTGAGAATATTGACCTTGGAAAGAATATTTACGTTCGGGTGCGTTTCTCGACCTTTTTAATTTTGCACTTCAGGAGTGTTTAAATGAAGATCCTGTTCGTTCAAGTTAAGTGGCGTTTGTTCCACCAAAATTCGATGGGCGGTTCTCGAGACCTCTGGGGGGAGGGAATCTACCCCTCTCCGAAGATTAACGTAAATGCCACAGCCCACTGTGACTGCGGGGATGCACAACCTTCAAAAAGGCATGCTTTTAAAGAACCTGATCAGTTGTTTTATCACTGGTGATAGTTAACCACAATGTGCGTTCATTTGAAGCCAAGAATTGGCATATCTGCATACATCGTGCCGTCTTGAATCACGAAAGGCCTCAGCGCATGGTCGCAGCGTCGACAAAAAAGCTGTCGATATATATTATAACATGAAGTATCCTAAATG
>NW_023596545.1:26224424-26275715 GCF_011947565.3 Pollicipes pollicipes
CCAGTACGAGTACCAGTACGCCGTCTCGGACGAGTACGCTGGGCTCGACTACGGCCAGACAGAGAGCCGAAACGGCTACAAGACGACCGGATCGTACCACGTGCTGCTACCCGACGGCCGCGTGCAGCGGGTACAGTACAGCGTGGTCGGCGATCAGGGGTACGACGCCGATGTCACCTACGAGGGTGAAGCCAAGGAGTACCAGCCCGCTCCCAAGTACGAGAAGCCGGCGCCCTCTTACCACCACGCTCCCGTGTACCACCAAGTGCCTGCGTACGGTGCTCGGCATTATGGCGGCGCCAGGGCCCGCACGTACAACCTGCAGAAGGCGACCGAGGCGCCCCTGGCGGAAGCCGAGGAAGCTGCAGCTGAAGAGCCGGCCGCCGTTGAGGAGGCGGAGGAGGTAGTGGAGGAGATGGAAGAGGAGGTCGCTGAGGTCGAGGAGGCCGAACCAGAGGTGGAGGCCACCGCCGAGGGTGGCGAGGAGGCTTATCAACAGGACGCCGAATAGAGCATCCCGTTGTGAAGCGTTCTTCTGAGGCGGCGGTATGTCAACTGTTTTTATATTGTGCGAAATATAAGAAGTGGAATATGATATTGGCTGTCTAATGCATAAGAGCTTTGCCCCCAAATGGCACAATTAAGTAGTTGCATATGCTCAGGTCAGTATTCTTATGGCCCGATTACGTGAGCAAGGTGACGGGTGGCGTCTAGTTTTTAACGAAACTTGTACACAATTGTTGAGATGATCTATATTTTAAGCACGAATAGGAGTCTGCCGGGGCGAGAGGTAGATGTTATCTACGGTCAGTAATCATGTAGCCGCGGTAAACAATCTACATAACCGCACAGCATTGGTGAAGGTACTTGGATAACATGATTGGAAGGAAGAGATTTGATACGTTCTACGTCCAATATGGTAAAGTTACACTGGAGACACGATTTAAAGCAAGATATTTGATGTGCTCTAAGTTCAATATGTCAGGCTTAAGTGGTCTTAATTCAGTTAACATCCCAGGCATATCACGTTTGGGATGCACGGCTACATTGCTATTTTCTTGACAAGCTTCTTGATTGAGAAACGGAGCTGCCTGTTAGTTACGCTTCATAAAATTTACGGCCGCTTATGCATTCTTCTCGAGGCATCAGACGCCAGGTTAATG
Source organism: Pollicipes pollicipes (assembly GCF_011947565.3). Taxonomy (NCBI): domain Eukaryota; kingdom Metazoa; phylum Arthropoda; class Thecostraca; order Pollicipedomorpha; family Pollicipedidae; genus Pollicipes; species Pollicipes pollicipes. Next base: position 26,225,588 of record NW_023596545.1, read on the forward strand.
GGCTTCATATTGCATCAGCGTGGCAAACATCAAAAGCAAATCACGAAAAAGCTCACAAAACCGGATTCAGATCTCAACAAATCGACGTCGCAATGAAATTGGGCCAAGACGTTCTCACGAGGGAGAGAACATACAGTCGCGATGACAAAATATGATCGTGTAGGCGATCACCTTCGCGCCAGAAGCAGCCATGGACGCACCTGTTTTAAGCCTTTGATGGCAAAATGATGAACCCAACTACGACTCACCTTGCGTTCGCATTAAACATCAACGGTGTCCAATTGATAAGTGCGCTGAATCAACCTAGAAGCGACCAAACATTTGTTCGAGTACACTGCAGTTGAACCTGAGAGACACCAATCTAACACAACCCAGCTTACTGCGACAAATGTATATGCAAACCATCTGCACTTTTCCCAGCAGTTTGGTCGCCGAAGATGATTCCACATCATAACAAAACGATTTATTGGATTACCATGCAATCAAAAGACGGAGTCATTCCTGATCAACTTCCAAAGAATGGGATCTGTGATTAAACACAAAATAAATAAGAACAGGCCTCAAAGTACACCTGCCAAATTAGACCAATTTTCTTGGTATTATAAATAAGTCGGCTTTACTGGCTTAGAGTTTCGCATGAGCTGTATGATACCAGGTAGGAATTCTACCTCCTAGGACAGCCAGCCTGGGTAATGAAGTGCTTTTTTCTTGGCCATATGGGCATGACTCACGCGTTTTGGCTCATACACCAAACTAGCATCTGTAGTTAAAACATTGTAATACTAATATAAGTCTAGAATTATCCGACAACAAGTCCAGAGTACATGACCATGTTAAAGCCCCATTGATTCCATTTTGTGGAAATGCGGTATGCCAAACCAAACCATAAATACCATGAAATACTGGTACGTTTCGCCAACCAGTATTTCATACTTAAGTTAATTTTCATGCCATTGGAAGACTGCAAGGCTAAGACTTGCCAGGTTGACCTAGCGAAGCGAATTGGGAGCGTAAATGGTTTGACCAGACCAAAAAATGAGACACTTCATTTTTGCCTATCAGCATTATGCACACATCTTTCCAGAAACCAGCTTTCAGGAATGAGGTCCAGTTACATCGGTTTCAATGGAAAACTGGCAAAACAAATCTTCCAGATTAAACTACGACCGCAACCGCAGACGAAAATGTGCATCTCGTATTATGTTTTTGAAACGCCTCGACGTGCAGTTCCTTCGATGAACCAGCGGTGAAAAAGCATTTGATGCCAAGTGAAACACTACACAAATCACTTTTAAAAACCAGGGTTTAAAATCGGGTGCTACATAGCGGGACCATATTTTTCTTCAGTGGTCTTATAGGTAACTTGCTTCAAGGCAGGACCGGAATTGCTCTTCAATAGCTTTAGGAGTAGCTTGCTTAAGATTAGGGTGCTTAATCCTTAAACGTACATGCGCACACACATACATACATATATATATATATATATATATATATATATATATATATATATATGTACATCTATATATGTGTGTGTATGTATATCCTGAAATGTAGAGTCAACCTCATCACGCCAGACTCAAGGAGAGAAATGAGGGCAATATTCGTAGCCTCATCCGCAGCGAAACGAGATGTTCTGATGGCGGACCAGGGCCGTGTCAATGCCACTGGGTCAGTGCCGAGAGGGCCACCTATAAAAGCTGCGCCGGCCGACACACTGGCATCAGTTCAGCTCCAGAGTACCGCAAAACCAACATGTGTTCCAAGGTGAGTGAAATATCCACAAAAGACTACCACGTTTGCAATTCGGTGTGCGACGTCTCGTCTGGCTCTGGATCTTGACTTTCAGCCACGGAAGCTGCACGATAAAGCATTCCCATTTGGGCTATAGTATGCACATACTTGTGTAAACTTGTAATCAAATATTTGCCACGTTTGTATCACCATTCTATGCACCATGGTTTATTTGCTTCTGGTTACCGTGATGATCTGTTGTCCATTATCTCTTACTATTTCATGGGGCATCTTGCCGCACCCGCAGGTTCCCGTTGCATTCCTGCTGCTGGGCGTGGCCGTGGTCTTCTCGGCCCCGCCTCCTCCGTACCACGCCACCAAGGCACCGGTCCAGTACGAGTACCAGTACGCCGTCTCGGATGAATACGCTGGGCTCGATTACGGCCAGACGGAAAGCCGAAAACGGCTACGAGACGACCGGCTCGTACCACGTGCTGCTACCCGACGGCCGCGTGCAGCGGGTACAGTACAGCGTGGTCGGCGATCAGGGGTACGACGCCGATGTCACCTACGAGGGTGAAGCCAAGGAGTACCAGCCCGCTCCCAAGTACGAGAAGCCGGCGCCCTCTTACCACCACGCGCCCGAGTACCACCCCAGGCCGTCGTACCACGCCGCTCCCGTGTACCACCAAGCGCCCGTCTACGGTGCTCGGCATTATGGCGGCGCCCGGGCCCGCACGTACAACCTGCAGAAGGCGACCGAAGCGCCCCTGGCGGAAGCCGAGGAAGCTGCAGCTGAGGAGCCGGCCGCCGTTGAGGAGGCGGAGGAGGTAGCAGAGGAGGTGGAAGAGGAGGCCGCTAAGGCCGAGGAGGCCGAGCCAGAAGCGGAAGCTGCCGCCGAGGGTGGCGAGGAGGCTTATGTACAGGATGCCGAATAGAGCCCGCTGTAGTGGAGTGTTCTGCAGAGACGGCGTTATGTCAACTGTTTTTATTTAATTGCGAAATATAATGGATTGAACATGATGTCGGTAGTTTAAGCACAACAGTTCTTCTTCCAAACAACACCAGTTAAATAGTTACATATGCTTAGGTCATTTCCCCGGTAGACCGCATGAACAGGGTAATCAGCGATGTTTATTTTTTTTAAGGATGCGCATACTTTGTTGGGTTTAACTTGGTTTTAAAGGGAAGCTGTCAGATATAAAGGCATTGCAGCAAGCATCAGATGTGATGAAATAAGCTCATGTGTCAATTTTGGGATGTTTTAATAGAAACAACTGTTCTAGACAGCAAAAGCTCAGAAGTTTCTTGACATGTTCATAAACACGTCATGGTTTGATTGTGTCATGAGATTACTGCATGCCATCAAAGGGGCTCCCAAACTAGCCGTTCGAAATTATTATCGCAGTCTACGGACTGACTCACTCGAAGTATTTCAACTTCTCTATGCTGCAAAAGTTCGTAGACGTCTTGCTCAGAAAACAGAGGGTTTAAATCTTAGGAGGGGCATGAGTGTGAACTACGCTGAATGATTTTCAACGCGGTTATCTTAGTTTAAAAACCTCACACGATGTAAATGTTTCCCGTAGAGCATGAATCGTGGCCTGTCAAGGCAGTAGGCCAACTTTCTCTCCAGGCAGCGTGTGTGTAGCTGCCGTAAAACGAACAATGTGCAGCACCGCACAATATTGGTAAAGGCACATTGGTATTAAGTTTTGAAGAACATTTATGGCTTCTACGTTCAGCATGTATGGAGAAAATGGTACCAGGCTATTTAAGGTCACTTGCCTACGCACGACGTCATGTGAAAAGTTTCTATTTTTACGAAAAACTATTATTTTTAAAAAAATACTTTTATTTTATATATATATATATATAGATATGTATGCGGACAGGCATATATATATATAGAGAGAGAGAGACAGATAATAATATCCATTTTAAAAAAAATGTTTTGCTGTCCACTAACAACAAATAAGACACTTAACTGACACGTAATAAGACAGAAGGCTGTGTACTGGGTCTACGCAAGCTTGGTTTCTGTGGCTTAATCTCAAAATACCCGCCGCAAATAAGATAAGTTGACAGCCGCTAGAATGCAAACATCGTCAGCATGGGTGGATGTAAGAGGTGGACCGCGTGGGAAGGAGGAGGGGGGGGGGACGGCATCTTCAGGTCTTTGTTTAATCTCGCCTCTTCGTACGTTGCTCAATTTTTGAAAGAGGCCAAGTTAAACACTGCAAAATGGTTAGTTTTTCCTGGTTTTGGAAGCTGGGCCGCCATGTATAGAACGCTTAGGCTCACCGCAAAAGCAGGCTTAGTTGAGCTACTTCACATGTTATCCTCAATTTGAGATCAGACAGCGAAGAGTACGTGCCAGCCGTAGGCATTCTTCAACAGCAAAAATAAACGCATCTTTTACCCGGCGAAAGCCAGTGTTAACACTGCGACAAAACACACCAAAGTGTAACAACCCAGTGTGTGGATAATTCATGGCCGTGTGGAGCTCGAAATGATAAAATGTTAAGTAGTTCAACTGAGCCTGCTTCTGCGGTGAACCTAAGCGCTCTCGACATGGCGACTCGGCTCCTAAAACCAGGAAAAACAAACCATTTTGCCTCGTTTGAAATGACCTCTTTCCACAACTTGAGGGGCGTACGAAAAGGTCGAGGTTCAGCAATGAGTTGAAGCTGCCGTCTCCCCTCCTTCTTCCCACGCAGCCCGCCTCTTACTTCCACCCATGCTGATGATGTTTGCCTTCGAGCGACTCACAACTTTACTTTACTTGCAATGGATATTTACCGAGTGACCAATGCTTTCCTTTCAAATATCTCTCGTTTTCCCATTTTATTTTGCCCCTCGAAAAGCGAATATTTTTTCAACATAGTGCGAAGTATCCTGCTACTAAAATCGTAAAGTTGACAACGTCAAAGGTATAAAAAATTAAAATCTTTACGATCAGGCTTGACATTGAATTATGTTAGCGAGAGAAATGTCTTTAAGCAGTGTTTTTAGCCAATGGCACATCCGCCACGCCGACAGTTAAAACCACGGTGGTCAGTCGGTGGACTAAATGCCCGTGAAGTTCGCGATTTATTCAGACCTCGATTTATTCATACCTCGTTTGAACTTGACGGGTGACCTTGAGAGGTCAGGACATTCTGTCTGACGCTAGTTCTTTCTGTGGTGAGTATTCTGACATTTGGAAGTTGGAAGTCTGCCGGTAATTTTTTTTAGTGATATCGGGTTCTCCGTCCTTTTACCCAGCTTTTGACCCTGATGGTCACATGACATTGCAAAATAATGGTCATTTTTGGTGTTTTCATGCCACAATTGACCCTACAACCTTTTTCAGAGAAATCAGAACTCGTCGCTGAATAAATCGCTGAATAAATTGCTAACTCACGGATATCCAGGTATGTCCGTTCTTATTAGAGACACGACTATTTTGGCAAATTTTTACCACAGCTTCATGCGGTTTTCAGTTATGACAAATGTGGCTGCTTATAGCAATCCTTTAAGAGTATACAATATATCACCCGACAAAGATCGTAGTAAAAGATCATGGCCAAGTCCTATTGAGTCTAACTAGTGAAAATGCAGCATGCCAAACCACGATCCCGCTTCCTCGACTAGCAATACACACCCGCGTAGGTTTGACTCATTTGGGAGACTGAGTGCTTCAATCTCTGCAGTAGGATACCACACCATTGTCTTTTTAGGCTGTGCAATACGGATTCTCTCAACTTAGGCATACAAAGTTGTGTATGGCTTAAGTCAATCGAAGGAGAGATTAGCTACAACAATATAATGCTTCTCATGGGGCTTTGTTAGGCTTGACAGTACAAACATCACGCACTCATGTGTGGAACGTATTCTATATTAGAGCCAAACTAACTAAAGATATCCAGTACAGAAAGTCGACTTTTCCAGGCTAACTTATCTAAACGAGTTGAGAGCGCAAAATTTGACCAGACAAAAAAAAAAGGAAACGACACATGCTATCAGTGTCGGTCAGCTTACGCACGCAGGTTTTTGAAGCTATCTTCCAAAAATGAGCTCCACTTGAACATTAAATCGATGGAGATCTGGGGAAAAATGATTAAGATGAAACTGTAACCAAGCGCAGGTGCAAGAAGACATTTTAATCTCGAGGCATTTGTTTGCACCGCATAAGCGTGGGCTTCTTGCAATGAACCTAGGCGAAACAATATGACTGAAACATCATGCACGCCTAACAAAACTAAGTCTAATGTGGGCAAGGTTCAACCTTCTGCACTACATCACAAAACCAGGTTTTTCAATTGCTGACGGGCTGGCCTGCTCAAGATTATGGTATTTTAACTGTAGACATGAATAGATCATGAAATGGAAAATGTACATATCATCACATCAGCCACAAAGAGAGAAATATTCGCAGTCTCATCCCCTCGGCGAACCCAAGATGCTCTGTGCAGGTCAATTTTTCTAGGTTAGCTTATCTAAACGAATTGAGAGCGCACAAGTTTAACCAGACAAAAAAGATGCATCTTATCAGTGTCCGTCAGCATAGGCACACAGCTTTGAGACGATCTTCTGGAAATGAGCTCCACTTGAGTATGAAATCGATGGAGATCTGGGGAAAAAATGATTCAGATGAAAACGCAACCAAGCGCAGGTGCAAGCACATATTTTTACCTCGTAGCTTTTATTTGCACCGCATCGGCGTGAGCTTCTCGCAACAAACCTTCGGCGAAAAAGGATAGCTGGAACATCAGGCAGGCATAACCAATGTATCTCTGATGCGGGCAAGGTTTGAGTTTCGTAACTGCATTACAGAACTCGATTTCTCAATTGCTAGTGGGGATCCCGCCTAAAAGTAGGATATTTAAACCTTAAACGCAAACAGATCATGAAATGGAAAGTGTATATCTCATGATATCAGCCTCAAGGAGAGTAATGAGGGCAATATTCGCAGCCTCACCCGCTCGGCGAACTCGAGATGCTCTGATGACCGACATGGGGGTGTCAAGGCCACTGGGTCAATGCCGGGAGGGACTCGTATAAAACCTGCACCGGCCGACGCGTTAGCATCAGTTCAGCCCCCAACTACCACAAAGCCAATATGTGTTCCAAGGTGAGGAAAATGCGTGCATGAGACAACCACGCTTGCATCTCCGTATAAGCTATCTAGTCTGACTCACCTTTCAGTCATTGGAATTACACGATGAAACATTCATACTTTCGCTGTGGTATGTGCAGACACATATTACCTTGTAATCAAATCTTTACCGCGCTTGTGTCACCGTTCTACACACCATCATGATGAATTTGCTATTGCGTACCATCATTAGCTCCTATGCACTGTTTCTAATGTTCCCTGGCATGTCTTACCGCGCTGGCAGGTTCCCGTTGCGTTCCTGCTGCTGGGTGCGGCCGTGGTCTTCTCGGCCCCGCCTCCTCCGTACCACGCCACCGAGGCACCGGCCCAGTACGAGTACCAGTACGCCGTCTCGGACGAGTACGCTGGGCTCGATTACGGCCAGACGGAAAGCCGAAACGGCTACGAGACGACCGGCTCGTACCACGTGCTGCTACCCGACGGCCGCGTGCAGAGGGTACAGTACAGCGTGGTCGGCGATCAGGGGTACGACGCCGATGTCACCTACGAGGGTGAAGCCAAGGAATACCAGCCCGCTCCCAAATACGAAAAGCCGGCGCCCTCTTACCACCACGCTCCCGTGTACCATCAACCGCCCGCGTACGGTGCTCGGCATTATGGCGGCGCCCGGACCCGCACGTACAACCTGCAGAAGGCGACCGAGGCGCCCCTGGCGGAAGCCGAGGAAGCTGCAGCTGAGGAGCCGGTCGCCGTTGAGGAGGCGGAGGAGGTAGCGGAGGAGGTGGAAGAGGAGGCCGCTAAGGCCGAGGAGGCCGAGACAGAAGCGGAAGCTGCCGCCGAGGGTGGCGAGGAGGCTTATGTACAGGATGCCGAATAGAGCCCCCTGTAGTGGAGTGTTCTGCAGAGACGGCGTTGTGTCAACTGTTTTTATTTAATTGCGAAATATAATGGATTGAACATGATGTCGGCAGTTTAAGCACAACAGTTCTTCTTCCAAACAACACCAGTTAAATAGTTACATATGCTTAGGTCATTTCCCCGGTAGACCGCATGAACAGGGTAATCAGCGATGTTTATTTTTTTTAAGGATGCGCATACTTTGTTGGGTTTAACTTGGTTTTAAAGGGAAGCTGTCAGATATAAAGGCATTGCAGCAAGCATCAGATGTGATGAAATAAGCTCATGTGTCAATTTTGGGATGTTTTAATAGAAACAACTGTTCTAGACAGCAAAAGCTCAGAAGTTTCTTGACATGTTCATAAACACGTCATGGTTTGATTGTGTCATGAGATTACTGCATGCCATCAAAGGGGCTCCCAAACTAGCCGTTCGAAATTATTATCGCAGTCTACGGACTGACTCACTCGAAGTATTTCAACTTCTCTATGCTGCAAAAGTTCGTAGACGTCTTGCTCAGAAAACAGAAGGTTTAAGTCATAGGAGGGGCATGAGCGTGAACTACACTAAATGATCTTCAACATGGTTATCTTAGTCTAAAAACCTCACACAATGTAAATATTTCCCGTAGAGCATGAATCATAGCCTATCAAGGCAGTAGGCCAACTTTCTCTCCAGGCAGCGAGTGTGTAGCTGCCGTAAAAAGAACAATCTGCGGCACCGCACAATATTGGTAAAGGCACATTGGTATCAATTTCTGAAGAACATTTAAGGCTTCTACGTTCAGCATGTCTGGAGAAAATGGTCCCAGGCTACTTTAAGTCACTTACCTATGCATGGCGTCATGTGAAAAGGTTTTCAGTTCTATTTTTACGAAAAACATCATGTTTTGCTGTCCACTAGCAACAGATAAGACACTTAACTAACACGTAGTAAGACAGAAGGCTGTGTACTGGGTCTACGCAAATTTGGTTTCTGTGGCTTAATCTAAAAATACCCGCCGCAAATAAGGTAAAGTTGGGAGCCGCTAGAATGCAAACATCGTCAGCATGGGTGGATGTAAGAGGTGGACCGCGTGGGAAGGAGGAGGGGGGACGGCATCTTCAGGTCTTTGTTTAATCTCGCCTCTTCGTACGTTGCTCAATTTTTGAAAGAGGCCAAGTTAAACACTGCAAAATGGTTAGTTTTTCCTAGTTTTGGAAGCTGAGCCGCCATGTATAGAACGCTTAGGCTCACCGCAAAAGCAGGCTTATTTGAATTACTTCACATGTTATCCTCAATTCGAGATCAGACGGCGAAGAGTACGTGCCAGCTGTAGGCATTCTTCAACAGCAAAAATTAACGCATCTTTTACCCGGCGAAAGCCAGTGTTAACACTGCGACAAAACACACCAAAGTGTAGCAACCCAGTGTGTGGATAATTCATGACTATTTGGAGCTCGAAATGATAAAATGCAAAGTAGTTCAACTGAGCCTACTTTTGCGGTGAGCCTAAGCGTTCTCTACATGGCGAGTCAGCTCCCAAAACCAGAAAAAAGATCATTTTGCATTGTTTGACATGACCTCTAATCACAACTTGAGGGGCGTACGAAAAGACCGAAGTTCAGCGATGAGTTGAAGCTGCCGTTCCCCTCCTCCTTCCCACGCAGCCCGCCTCTTTCTTCCACCCATGCCGACGATGTTTGTCTTCGAGAGACTGACAACTTTAATTTATTTGCAATGGAGATTTACCAAATGGCCAATGCTTTCCTTTCAACTATCTCTCGTTTTCCCGCCTCATTTTGCCACTCGAAAAGCGGATTTTTTTTTCAAACATTGTGCGAAGTATCCTGCTACTAAAATCGTAAAGTTGACAACGTCAACGGTATAAACAACTTGAAAACTTTACGATCAGGCTTGACATTGAATTATGTTAGCAAGAGAAATGTGTTTAAGAAGTGTTTTTAGCCAGTGGCGCACCCGCCACGACGATAATTAAAACCGCGGTGGGCAGTCGGTGGACTACGAGTCCGTGAAGTTGGCGATCTATTCAGACCTTGATTTATTCATACCTCGTTTGACCTTGAATGGTGATCTTGAGAGGTCAGGACATTCTGACTGACGCTAGTTCTTTCTGTAGTGAATATTCTGACATTTGGAAATTGAAAGTCGGCAGGCAATTTTTTAGTAATATCGAGCTCCCCGTCCTTTGACCCAGCTTTTGACCTTGAAGGTCACATGATGTTGCAAAATAAGGGTATTTTTGGTGTTCTACTGCCGCAATTGACCCTACAACCCTTTTTCAGACAATTCAGAACTCGTCGCTGAATAAATTGCTTGATAAATTGCTAGCTCACGGACATCCAGGTCTGTCCGTTATTATTAGAGATGCAACTATTTTGGCAATTGTTTACTATAGCTCCATGCAGTTTTCATTTATGATAAATTTGGCTGCTTATTAGCTACGCTTGAAGAGTACACAATATATCAACCGACAAAGACCACAGTAAAAGACCATGACAAAGTCCTATTGAATCTAACTAGAGAAAATGCAGCATGCCAAGCCACAAGTCCGCTTCCTCGACCAACATTACACACCTGCGTAGGTTTGACTCATTTGGGAAGCTGAATGCTTCGATCTCTGCAGTAGGATACCAAGCTATTGTCTTTTTAAGTTGTGCGATACGGATTCACTCAACTTAGGCATACAAAGTTGTGTATGGCTTAAGTCAATCGAAGGAGAGATTAGCTACAACAATATAATGCTTCTCATGGGGCTTTGTTAGGCTTGACAGTACAAACATCACGCACTCATGTGTGGAACGTATTCTATATTAGAGCCAAACTAACTAAAGATATCCAGTACAGAAAGTCGACTTTTCCAGGCTAACTTGTCTAAACGAGTTGAGAGCGCAAAATTTGACCAGACAAAAAAGAAGGAAACGACGCATGCTATCAGTGTCGGTCACCTTAGACACACAGGTTTTTGAAACTATCTTCCAAAAATGGGCCCCACTTGAACTTTAAATCGATGGAGATCTGGGGAAAAAATGATTAAGATGAAACTGCAGCCAAGCGCAGGTGCAAGAAGACATTTTAATATCGTGGCATTTGTTTGCACCGCATAAGCGTGGGCTTCTTGCAATGAACCTAGGCGAAACAATATAGCTGAAACATCATGCACGCCTAACAAAACTAAGTCTAATGTGGGCAAGGTTCAACCTTCTGCACTACATTACAAAACCAGGTTTCTCAATTGCTGACGGGGTAGCCTGCTCAAGATTATGGTATTTTAAGCTTAAACGTGAGTAGATCATGAAATGGAACATGTACATATCATCACATCAGCCACAAAGAGAGAAATGTTCGCATTCTCATCCCCTCGGCGAACCCAAGATGCTCTGTGCAGGGGGTCGATTTTTCTATGTTAACTTATCTAAACGAATTGAGAGCGCACAAGTTTAACCAGACAAAAGATGCATCTTATCAGTGTCCGTCAGCATAGGCACACAGCTTTGAGACGATCTTCTGGAAATGAGCTCCACTTGAGTATGAAATCGATGGAGATCTGGGGAAAAAATGATTCAGATGAAAACGCAACCAAGCGCAGGTGCAAGCACATATTTTTACCTCGTAGCTTTTATTTGCACCGCATCGGCGTGGGCTTCTTGCAACAAACCTTCGGCGAAAAAGGATAGCTGGAACATCAGGCAGGCATAACCAATGTATTTCTGATGCGGGCAAGGTTTGAGCTTCGTAACTGCATTACAGAACTCGATTTCTCAATTGCTAGTGGGGATCCCGCCTAAAAGTAGGGTATTTAAACCTTAAACGCAAACAGATCATGAAATGGAAAGTGTATATCTCATCATCTCAGCCTCAAGGAGAGTAATGAGGGCAATATTCGCAGCCTCATCCGCTCGGCGAACCCGAGATGCTCTGATGACCGACATGGGGGTGTCAAGGCCACTGGGTCAATGCCGGGAGGGACTCGTATAAAACCTGCACCGGTCGACGCGTTAGCATCAGTTCAGCTCCCAACTACCACAAAGCCAACATGTGTTCCAAGGTGAGGAAAATGCGTGCATGAGACAACCACGCTTGCATCTCCGTATAAGCTATCTAGTCTGATTCACCTTTCACTCATTGGAATTACACGATGAAACATTCATACTTTCGCTGTGGTATGTGCAGACACATATTACCTTGTAATCAAATCTTTACCGCGCTTGTGTCACCGTTCTACACACCATCATGATGTATTTGCTATTGCGTACCATCATTAGCTCCTATGCACTGTTTCCAATGTTCCCTGGCATGTCTTACCGCGCCGTCAGGTTCCCGTTGCATTCCTGCTGCTGGGCGTGGCCGTGGTCTTCTCGGCCCCGCCTCCTCCGTACCACGCCACCGAGGCACCGGTCCAGTACGAGTACCAGTACGCCGTCTCGGACGAGTACGCTGGGCTCGATTACGGCCAGACGGAAAGCCGAAACGGCTACGAGACGACCGGCTCGTACCACGTGCTGCTACCCGACGGCCGCGTGCAGCGGGTACAGTACAGCGTGGTCGGCGATCAGGGGTACGACGCCGATGTCACCTACGAGGGTGAAGCCAAGGAATACCAGCCCGCTCCCAAGTACGAGAAGCCGGCGCCCTCTTACCACGCCGCTCCCGTGTACCATCAAGCGCCCGCGTACGGTGCTCGGCATTATGGCGGCGCCCGGGCCCGCACGTACAACCTGCAGAAGGCGACCGAGGCACCCCTGGCGGAAGCCGAGGAAGCTGCAGCTGAGGAGCCGGTCGCCGTTGAGGAGGCGGAGGAGGTAGCGGAGGAGGTGGAAGAGGAGGCCGCTAAGGCCGAGGAGGCCGAGGCAGAAGCGGAAGCTGCCGCCGAGGGTGGCGAGGAGGCTTATGTACAGGATGCCGAATAGAGCCCCCTGTAGTGGAGTGTTCTGCAGAGACGGCGTTATGTCAACTGTTTTTATTTAATTGCGAAATATAATGGATTGAACATGATGTCGGCAGTTTAAGCACAACAGTTCTTCTTCCAAACAACACCAGTTAAATACTTACATATGCCTAGGCCATTTCCCCGGTAGACCGCGTGAATAGGGTAATCACTGATGTTTATTTTTTTAAGGATGCGCATACTTTGTTGGGTTTAACTTGGTTTTAAAGGGAAGTTGTCAGATATAAAGGCATTGGAGCAAGCATCAGATGGGATGAAGTAAGCTCACGTGTCAATTTTGGGATGTTTCAAGTGCAACAATTGTTCTAGACAGCAAAAGCTCAGAAGTTTGTGGACATGTTCATTAACACGTCATGGTTTGATTGTGTCATGAGATTACTGCATGCCATCAAAGGGGCTCCCATACTAGCCGTTCGAAATTCTAATCGCAGGGTACGGACTGACTCACTCGAAGTATTTCAACTTCTCTATGCTGCAAAAGTTCGTAGACGCCTTGCTCAGAAAACAGAAGGTTTAAGTCTTAGGAGGGGCATGAGCGTGAACTACACTAAATGATCTTCAACATGGTTATCTTAGTCTAAAAACCTCACACAATGTATATATTTCCCGTAGAGCATGAATCATAGCCTGTCAAGGCAGTAGGCCAAGTTTCTCTCCAGGCAGCGAGTGTGTAGCTGCCGTAAAAAGAACAATCTGCGACACCACACATTATTGGTAAAGGCACATTGGTATCAATTTCTGAAGAACATTTAAGGCTTCTACGTTCAGCATGTCTGGAGAAAATGGTCCCAGGCTACTTTAAGTCACTTACCTATGCATGGCGTCATGTGAAAAGGTTTTCAGTTCTATTTTTACGAAAAACATCATGTTTTGCTGTCCACTAGCAACAGATAAGACACTTAACTAACACGTAGTAAGACAGAAGGCTGTGTACTGGGTCTACGCAAATTTGGTTTCTGTGGCTTAATCTAAAAATACCCGCCGCAAATAAGGTAAAGTTGGGAGCCGCTAGAATGCAAACATCGTCAGCATGGGTGGATGTAAGAGGTGGACCGCGTGGGAAGGAGGAGGGGGGACGGCATCTTCAGGTCTTTGTTTAATCTCGCCTCTTCGTACGTTGCTCAATTTTTGAAAGAGGCCAAGTTAAACACTGCAAAATGGTTAGTTTTTCCTAGTTTTGGAAGCTGACCCGCCATGTATAGAACGCTTAGGCTCACCGCAAAAGCAGGCTTATTTGAATTACTTCACATGTTATCCTCAATTCGAGATCAGACGGCGAAGAGTACGTGCCAGCTGTAGGCATTTTTCAACAGCAAAAATTAACGCATCTTTTACCCGGCGAAAGCCAGTGTTAACACTGCGACAAAACACACCAAAGTGTAGCAACCCAGTGTGTGGATAATTCATGACTATTTGGAGCTCGAAATGATAAAATGCAAAGTAGTTCAACTGAGCCTACTTTTGCGGTGAGCCTAAGCGTTCTCTACATGGCGAGTCAGCTCCCAAAACCAGAAAAAAGATCATTTTGCATTGTTTGACATGACCTCTAATCACAACTTGAGGGGCGTACGAAAAGGCCGAAGTTCAGCGATGAGTTGAAGCTGCCGTTCCCCTCCTCCTTCCCACGCAGCCCACCTCTTTCTTCCACCCATGCCGACGATGTTTGTCTTCGAGAGACTGACAACTTTAATTTATTTGCAATGGAGATTTACCAAATGGCCAATGCTTTCCTTTCAACTATCTCTCGTTTTCCCGCCTCATTTTGCCACTCGAAAAGCGGATATTTTTTTCAAACATTGTGCGAAGTATCCTGCTACTAAAATCGTAAAGTTGACAACGTCAACGGTATAAACAACTTGAAAACTTTACGATCAGGCTTGACATTGAATTATGTTAGCAAGAGAAATGTGTTTAAGAAGTGTTTTTAGCCAGTGGCGCACCCGCCACGACGATAATTAAAACCGCGGTGGGCAGTCGGTGGACTACGAGTCCGTGAAGTTGGCGATTTATTCAGACCTTGATTTATTCATACCTCGTTTGACATTGAATGGTGATCTTGAGAGGTCAGGACATTCTGACTGACGCTAGTTCTTTCTGTAGTGAATATTCTGACAGTTGGAAATTGAAAATCGACAGATAATTTTTTAGTAATATCGAGCTCCCCGTCCTTTGACTCAGCTTTTGACCTTGAAGGTCACATGATGTTGCAAAATAAGGGTATTTTTGGTGTTCTACTGCCGCAATCGACCCTACAACCCTTTTTCAGACAATTCAAAACTCGTCGCTGAATAAATCGCTTGATAAATTGCTAGCTCACGGACATCCAGGTCTGTCCGTTATTATTAGAGATGCAACTATTTTGGCAATTGTTTACTATAGCTTCATGCAGTTTTCATTTATGATAAATTTGGCTGCTTATTAGCTACGCTTGAAGAGTACACAATATATCAACCGACAAAGACCACAGTAAAAGACCATGACAAAGTCCTATTGAATCTAACTAGAGAAAATGCAGCATGCCAAGCCACAAGTCCGCTTCCTCGACCAACATTACACACCTGCGTAGGTTTGACTCATTTGGGAAGCTGAAAGCTTCAATCTCTGCAGTAGGATACCAAGCCATTGTCTTTTTAAGTTGTGCAATACGGATTCACTCAACTTAGGCATACAAAATTGTGTATGGCTTAAGTCAATCGAAGGAGAGATTAGCTACAACAATATAATGTTTCTCATGGGGCTTTGTTAGGCTTGACAGTACAAACATCACGACTCATGTGTGGAACGTATTCTATATTAGAGCCAAACTAACTTAAGATATCCAGTACAGAAGGTCAAGTTTTCCAGGCTAATTTATCCAAACGAGTTGAGAGCGCAAAATTTGACCAGACAAAAAAAAAGAAACGACGCATGCTATCAGTGTCGGTCAGCTTAGACACACAGGTTTTTGAAACTATCTTCCAAAAATGGGCCCCACTTGAACTTTAAATCGATGGAGATCTGGGGAAAAAATGATTAAGATGAAACTGCAGCCAAGCGCAGGTGCAAGAAGACATTTTAATATCGTGGCATTTGTTTGCACCGCATAAGCGTGGGCTTCTTGCAATGAACCTAGGCGAAACAATATGGCTGAAACATCATGCACGCCTAACAAAACTAAGTCTAATGTGGGCAGGGTTAAAGCTTCTGCACTACATTACAAAACCAGGTTTTTTCAAGTGCTGACGGGGTAGCCTGCTCAAGATTATGGTATTTTAAGCTTAAACGTGAGTAGATCATGAAATGGAACATGTATATATCATCACATCAGCCACAAAAAGAGAAATATTCTCAGTCTCATCCCCTCGGCGAACCCAAGATGCCCTGTGCAGGGGGTCGATTTTTCCAGATTAGCTTATCTTAACGAATTGAGAGCGCACAAGTTTGACCAGACAAAAAAGATGCATCTTATCAGTGTCCGTCAGCACAGGCACACAGCTTTAAAGCTATCTTCTGGAAATGAGCTGCACTTGAATATGAAATCGATGGAGATCTGGGCAAACCGCAACCAAGCGCAGGTGCAGGCACATATTTTTACCTCATAGCTTTTATTTGCACCGCATCGGCGTGGGTTTCTTGCAACGAACCTACGGCGAAACAGGATAGCTGAAACATCAGGCAGGCATAACCAGTGTATCTCTGATGCAGGCAAGGTTTGAGCTTCGGAACTGCATTACAGAACTCGATTTTTCAATTGCTATTGGGGAGGCCGCCTAAAAGTAGGGTATTTAAACCTTAAACGCGAACAGATCATGAAATGGAAAGTGTATATCTCATGATATCAGCCTGAAGGAGAGTAATGAGGGCAATATTCGCAACCTCATCCGCTCGGCGAACCCGAGATGCTCTGATGACCGACATGGGGGTGTCAAGGCCACTGGGTCAATGCCGGGAGGGACTCGTATACAGCCTGCACCGGCCGACGCGTTAGCATCAGTTCAGCTCCCAACTACCACAAAGCCAATATGTGTTCCAAGGTGAGGAAAATGCGTGCATAAGACAACCACGCTTGCATCTCCGTATAAGCTATCTAGTCTGACTCACCTTCCACTCATCGTAATAACGCGATGAAGCATTTCCATTTGTGTTGTAGTGTGTGCAGATATATGCAGCTTTGTAATTAAATATTTGCCACGCTTGTGTCACCTTGGAAAACATTGTGCTACATTTGCTACGACTTACCGCGACCATCTGTTGTGTACTATCCGCTAATATCTCAGAGGATGTTTTCCCGCGCTGGCAGGTTCCCATCGCGTTCCTGCTGCTGGGTGCGGCCGTGGTCTTCTCGGCCCCGCCTCCTCCGTACCACGCCACCAAGGCACCGGTCCAGTACGAGTACCAGTACACCGTCTCAGACGAATACGCTGGGCTCGATTACGGCCAGACGGAGAGCCGAAACGGCTACGAAACGACCGGCTCGTACCACGTGCTGCTACCCGACGGCCGCGTGCAGCGGGTACAGTACAGCGTGGTCGGCGATCAGGGGTACGACGCTGATGTCACCTACGAGGGTGAAGCCAAGGAGTACCAGCCCGCTCCCAAGTACGAGAAGCCGGCGCCCTCTTACCACCACGCGCCCGCATACCACCCCAGGCCGTTGTACCATGCCGTTCCCGTGTACCACCAAGCGCCCGTCTATGGTGCTCGGCATTATGGCGGCGCCCGGGCCCGCACGTACAACCTGCAGAAGGCGACCGAGGCGCCCCTGGCGGAAGCCGAGGAAGCTGCAGCTGAGGAGCCGGCCGCCGTTGAGGAGGCGGAGGAGGTAGCGGAGGAGGTGGAGGAGGAGGTCGCTGAGGTCGAGGAAGCCGAACCAGAGGCGGATGCCGCCGCCGAGGGTGGCGAGGAGGTTTATCAACAGGACGCCGAATAGAGCATCCCGTAGTGGACTGTTCTTCCGAGACGGCGTCATGTCAACTGTTTTTTGTCGCGTGAAAC
Organism: Pollicipes pollicipes; assembly: GCF_011947565.3. NCBI lineage: Eukaryota > Metazoa > Arthropoda > Thecostraca > Pollicipedomorpha > Pollicipedidae > Pollicipes > Pollicipes pollicipes. The sequence goes on from NW_023596545.1 coordinate 26,243,239, forward strand.
CAAATCGTGAAACATGTGAAATATAACATAATGCGATAAATTGTTCTGATAAAGCAAAACAGGATGGTATGATCAATATTCACGCATAAAAAGGGTTGAAGGAGGTGGTGAGGTACCCATTAGGTGTCTAACACCTCGAGGCAGCCACTGCTTGTAGCTTACACTGTTTTCGACAAAAGGAAATTCCATTCATTCCAGACTATGCTCTTTAAGTTCTAAGACAATTAATGCAGCCAGTATCACGACACGTGTCAAGCCCATTAGATCCGTAGCGCAATTTTAGAAGCATTGCATTGCGAGGAGCCAAATGTCTTCGCATTTGATTGGCATGGAAATAACAAACTGTCGTAAAAGCAGAAAGACTCAGGACATGGTTTGAGATTGGGTCCTCATATTATCAATCTGACGTCACATCAGCACGTGTCCAACACATTCTAACCGAGGGGAGAAAAGGCGGCGGTCGAACTGGCAAATGTGTGAGACGTTGTGCGCAGTTAAAAGACTGTCGTCACCTCGGCCACCAGCGTAGAAAAAGGCGTGAAAATGTGAAAAGCAGTCGTGCTGCTCAGTGCGATGCACTACCTGTGTATCACCAAAAGATTTCAGCGCTGTCTGACCGATCGGCGCATTGGTTGTCGGCCGGAATCAGCGAATACCATTTTCTGTGAAAGTGATTTCGATTACAACCGCACTGCGGTCTAAACCGAGAGAGATTGGGAACGAGAAAGATTAAGCAGTTCGCGAGAATTGCCTAGACGTGCAGTCCAGTCCATCGCGACTAGCATTCGTCCACAATATTTAGGCCTCTTGTACTAGCTTGGCCACATTTCCTGAAACGTAAGTGATTACCATAAATCATTTTTTTTAGACCGGAATGGCTAAACCTGGCCAGAACCATACAGGTCGTCAATTTTCCAAAAACGTTGTTAGTATACAAGCGCATGAATGTTACGTCACCTCTATCTATTGGTTTGTTACGGAAGAAGGATTTTTCCAGGTACTGATAAGACCCGTTTATATGGTTTTCCGATACATTTAGCTTCATGAGAGCTGGTCTAGTGTTGTCTACGCGATAAAAATTATCGAACACCCTTGTAGTGCATTCCAAGTTCAAATACGTAAGAAACAGTTCAAGTAGCTAAACAGTCTTCCAGTGCGCTAGGTTGCCATAAACCTCCTTCATCATTTGCAAATGCCATTGAAATGAGTGGCATATGGCAGAGGTGTGGTATGCCTGTGTATGCCTGTGTATGCAATGTGGTCAGCCTGCTGCAACCTTACGGGCTTTATCTTAGAAGTGGAACAGTTCACCTGGCCTTGGTCTGACTTGGAGTTAGTTTTGAAAGGCGGTTTCATTTTTCCTGAATGAATCTGGTAGACTACAAGGCAAAATTTCCAAGCAATGCTAAGTTCCGAAGGATCTTTGGTAAAAGCACATGATGTGATCACAGATCTCAGAAGACACGGCAGCAAAACTACATAAGCATATGACAGGTCACAGGTATTCCACCAAAACCTTTAAAGGGATCCTGAATCATACAAGACTTGCCCACAACACTTCTAAATTGGGTCAAGATTCCGAAAGATCCGAGGACCAAGACTGACAGAGTCGATCCCTGGCTCGTTCGATCCTGCACCCGCAGCGGTGACGAGCAGACGTAGACATCGCCAGCGAGCGAAGCACGCGGACACGCCGGTCGCGGCAAACTGTCAAAATGACTTTCGGCCGTTTCTGGGGCAGTTTAGCGGGCAGCGGCGGCATGTGACAGCTGGTTACACCGGCCACGGGCGGGGCCGGTGACCTGGGCTGACCGGCGGCAGGTGACCGGGACGGCCAGCGCGGACCCGCGGGTCACCGGGTCATGAGTCACGATCACAGGCGACCACGACGGCGCCGGCGACCGTCGTAAAGCCAGACGGCAGCCTATAAAAGGCTCGCCCCCGGTCTTTCTTTAGTAACCTGAGCGTGGTGGGCGCATGCGCCCTGTCGCCGGACGGGCCGTCGCCATCGTCGCGGCGAGCTCGACTCGAGGACGTGCTGCCGGGGCGTGCGTCGGGCGCGGGTGTGTCTGTTGGCAGACGGAGACCGCCGGTGGGCCGACAGCTCTGCTCTCCACGCGCCACCCAGCCACGCGCCTGCACCATGTCCAGCTCCAAGACCACCACCCGCAAGTACACGTACACCTCCACCGGCGGTGGGAGCTCCGATGTGCAGATGGAGTTCCACACCGACCAGATGGCTCTGGCACGCATGGAGGTGAGTGTGGCGACCGGCAAGCCAGTGTACCGAAACGGATGGACGGCCACTGGCTCTGGCACCTGACCAGCGTGCGGTGCCCACAACGACCATCAGACTTTTGGATCGCCTGTTATGACACGGGGAGCGATCACGAACTATCTGGGCTGCCGAGGAAGAACGAGACAGCTGGATTTTCGGTCTGATACGGACGGGCACAATCGTCACATGTAGGAGTACATATAAATCCGGACCATAAATGTGACCCTCTGCTTTTGAATGAACGACGCCTGCAATGCGCTTGAAGTACAAGAACACAGAGAGCGTGGGGGAGGGAGGGGGGAGGGGTTTGCTACAGACTGCCCGCGGCGTCGAAGACAGTGAGACCCGCGTAATGAGAGTCTTTGTAAGCGCCCAGGTAGCCCCATGATAATGTATGGTCAATGACATACTCCAAGAGCGTTCCTCCTCTCGCAGAGGCTTTGCTGCATTCTGCGCCGCGAAAACGTGTGCGTGATCAATGCTTTTGTGAAATCAGTATTATCAGATCATTACAGCATGGAATCAACGCATAAACGAATGCCTTCGAATGACGCTGCAACAAGCGGTGTTTTAAAATTTAACGGTAAAGTAACGGTATTTAACGGTAAAAAGGTGATTTCAAACGCGAAACAAGCTTACAGTCAAATTCAGCCGGCAAGAGCCATCTAGGACCCAAACAATGAGGCATATTCCCATTACACAGATCAGTGTCAATTATCAAACACTATCCCCGAGCATGGTAGCTTGCTCCAACACAGTTGTCCATCGCCGGAACACGCACCACTGACCAATCAGAGGCCACGTTACTTGACACGACACCAATCATGGGCCACGTTACTTGACTCGAGATGCTACGGCTATGGTACCAATACCTACCACGTTTGCTGTGGCTGATGAAGCGTGGAGGGATTGGGTTGAACACCACTGACGCTGTATGTATCTACATTAGGGAAACGCATGCACGCACCATTGACGGGAAATATTCGGCGCTCGGTGTGATGTGAATACCGAGACCGACACAAACTTGAGGTCTCTAAATTTCGGTTATTTTTGCTAAGCTATCGAGCTAAGTGCGTTGCACTTTTTGTAAACAATGCATTTTGCTTACGTTCACATGAAAGTTTCGATAGTTGCTCAGTGCCTTCGCGGTGTACGGTAGTGCGAACTGCTTACCGATGCATGACGTTCACCTGGTGCATTGACCTCCAAGCACTGATGCGCTTTCCAGTTCTTCGGTGTAGTGCATTCTCATGAATCCTCCGTTAAATCCCTTGATCGTTAACAAAAATTCACATTGTAAAAGCGATCGCGTTTTTTTTATTTTGTGGTGTGACTGAAATCCCCGGCGAAGTCTTTTATTGAGATGCCAGAAGAAAACATTTGAAGCTTGCCTTATTTCTAAGGGTCATACCAGCTAGAATTGATAACTCATTTAATTGGCCCCTTTTTTCCTTACCTGCTCACAAAGGCAAGGGCACTGTCGCAAAATTTAGCGCTTAGTTGTTACGGTATGGTCGCTGGTCTGAATGACATACTCAGTCAGCGGAATTGTCAAGACCCTGTCCATGTAGCCAGTGGCAAATACTGCTTTAACACGGCTGAAACACATGACACTTCTTATGACATCTTAGTAAATGAAATAAAGAAACAGCGGCTTCCAGAATTGTTGCAGTTACATTCAGAGATAGCGTTCAAAATCCATTATCCAAATTACTGTCGAAACGATTTGTGACCATGCGCGGTACCAACAGTTGCACGGCGATGATCAGAAGAATCGCCTGAAAATTCCAGTTTGGGCTGGAGATTAAAAAGGTTGGTAAAGACTGGATGAACTTATCATGATAAGGTTGCATCCTGTCCCCCTTTGACGAACTCGCACGCCCACTCATCAGCAGAGCGGCCGAAGGAACGCCCACCGGCGCTAATCACAGCTGGGGCTGGGGACGGGCTGGGCACGGGACGGCTCGGGCTGGGGACGGGCTGGGCACAGGACGGCGGCTGGGACTGACATCCGGGCCAGCCGCCCGGCGTGCCAAGGAATGCGGCGGCGGCGGCCCGAGGTGACACTCCGAGCGTCCCTGGGCCCGCTCCAGGCGGCTGGGCCCCGCCACAGCGGACCGGCCGTCACGGGTCCCGTGTCTGGGCCCGGCGGGACCCGAGACCGGCGCGGTTCCAGCAGCCCGCCTGCCACTCCGCTGCCGACTGCGGGGAAGGCAGCTGCCTGTCCAGCGGGCGCTTGGAGCATTCGCTGACCCAATAGGCCACGGCCACAAACAGCGCACCGATCAGTCCAGTTGGCTGTCAGCCATGGCACTTACGCTTCCACGCGAGCAGGAGCCTTCCACTACGTTTCCAGATTCCTCTGATACGATGCACCAGTTCCAGCTCACCCTCTCATGCATAACTCCATTTCTCTTTTTCGGAAGCACGGTCTACGCGCCTTTCCGCATCTCCAGCGTTTTTCCTACGCCGCTTTCCAGCACACTTCAAACATCTCCTCCCACCTGGAGCCAAATGCTACAACCACCCAAGCATGCTCTGCCAGTTCTGTTTTCTGTTCAGTTGCTAGCGTTCTTCTGTCACCTGCGCCGGCCCTCAGCATGGCCTGTCGTTGTCATCCTCCGCCGGGCAGCCATTGCTCCAGTGTCACTACAATCCTTTGTGACCGGCTAAAATCGATAACGCGATACATCTCCACTTTGTTCCACTTGTTTCCCATTCATCGTGGCAAATTCCCATCACTGGCACAACCTCAGTCTATCTGAAACTCTCCCAACTTTGCGAACGTGGTTCTGCAAGCCGTGTCTTGGTGTTCAAATCTCCCAACAGGGTCATCTACCTCGACACTAGTATCCCTTCCTCCAATTCTTCCCTAGCATCCAGCTCCAGTTCCGCTCCCCATGCACAGCCCAGTCTGGTTGCCAGCTCTGCTCCTACGCTCCGTCGTCACCGTCCTGCTTCAGCTCACGGCTCTCGCTGTCCTGCACCCCGCCCGACGGCGAGCCCCTCACAGCCTGTCGGCGACGCCGCCGCCGGTGGGCCGGCCAGGGGAGCGTCGGAGCTCCAGTCGGCCCCCCGCCGCGGCGGCGCTGGCACCGCCCCTGCGTATCTGGCAGGCGACGCCGCCATGACGCCGGTGGCCGTCCCGAATTGTCGCAGCCCCGGCCCACGTCAGCGGTGCACCAACCACCTGGCAGACGTGTCACCAACACGGACACCGCGCCACTGGCAGGGGTGCAGAGGAGACTGTGCACCGCCTGGCGAAGCGCATCACCGACACTGGCACCGCACCACTGGCACCTGGCGGTGGCGGTGCACCAGCTGGTGGGGTGTGTCACCAGCACTGGCACCGCACCATAGGCACCTGGCGGTGGCGGTGCACCCGCTGGTGGGATGTGTCACCAGTACTGACATCGCGTTGTTGTGCCTCCGGCGCGGAAGTGCTTAGAGCCCTGGAGCTGTTTACAGCCCATGGTTCACAGTCCACGATTCACAGCGCGTTACCGAATGGAAATGAATCGCCGGTAATCCACTGAGCGAGAATGTGTTGTACTCGAACGTCTTATCACCTTGTCAGTGGGTGATCACTAAGCCGATCCTGTTTTACGCGATCACATCAATGTATTTTCTTTCGGCGTTATCTTAATCATACACCGTTGCACTAATCTTGCAGATAATTGGGAGGTTCAGGCGTGCCGTGCTGTACTCTTGGACGCATGAGCCTCTCTTCCTCCGCGTCCCCTCCCCCCTGAGATATCCCCCGGCCACGTGCTGTCGTGGCTTGAACCAGTCAAGCCCCCCAGCGATGTCGACCTGAGTGATGTTTCTGATCCATCGCCAGCTTGATTTTGGCAAACCACACTGATACGAAAACCAACCCCATTCTGGCTGTCATGTTACATGGATCCAAAGCCGAGTCAGTCTGTAAACAACGTGTGAGGGCCCGCTCACTCGACCATGCGCAAATACATTATGTATTTTTACATGGGGCATTAAGTGGTCACTATCCCGGCATAAACAGCAACTGCGATGCAAATCAGCTCCAAAATAAGTTCACTAACCGCCTGGGGTGATGCCCTAAGCTAATGTGTGTTTATCAGAAATATTTTGCAACAATGAGATGCAAGCAAAATTACCCTCATCCCCGCAATATTCCTTCCTTTATCATTTCTTGCGCGTTAAGAAGTCTGTAGCTTCAGGCTTGAACTGTTCCTTAGCTATCAAATAATCCAACGGCATCTTGGCTCTGACACGTTTGAGTAACAGCCGACGCGAGAAAGTTGTTGTCATGACCCTTAGTCAGCTGTAGTTTTATCAAAAAGAGTTATCAGTAAGAATGTCCAGGTGGAGTAGGTGGCACCATCAGTTAGAGTTCCCGCTGGGTGGAGTAGGTGGCACCAAGTTTGAGTTCCCGCGGGGAGTAGGGTGGCACCATCAGTAGAGTTCCCGCTGGTGAGTAGGTGGCACCATCAAGTTTGAGTCCGGTGAGTAGTGGCACCATCAGTTAGAGTTCCCGCTGGGTGGAGTAGGTGGCACCATCAGTCTGAGTTCCCGCTGGGTGGAGTAGGTGGCACCATCAGTTAGAGTTCCCGCTGGGTGTTCATTACTCGTCATGGACGGACATTCGGGTCGATCCTGGGCGCTGAACACAACCACAGAGCTACCACGGCGCCGTATGTGGGGTCCTGGCAGTAACATGGCGCCAGGCACTGGCAATGTTTGGATGATGCATCAATGACAAGTGCCCTGAGGTGAGCAGGGAAGGAGCCGGCGCGCGGGTGGATAAATTAAGAACCTTATTTCATCAACTGGGGAAATATGTGCTGATTTAATGTTTTAACGGCACGTTATGTGACGGGAAAATCGTATTTTGCGCTGAATCTGTGGTACGTCGATCTATTCTGATGTGGAAAGCATTAACAAAATGGATGGCTGAACCGCTATGTGCATCATAACAATTGATCATCTGTGCGTACATCGCCTATTCTTTTTTTTGCTGATGTTATCATGTGCGCTGATGCAGCTTAGTTCTGTGTATGCCTCTCTTCACATGCTTTGTTAACTATTGCTGCACTGCTCCACTCTCTCTTTAACCTATAATCGTTTTCGACTTTACAGCCGTTTGCCTTTTAACATGCGTACCATGACGACATGCGCCTTTATCTCGCAGGCGCACGAAGAGCAGCTGGTTGTGAAGCGATACAATGTTAGTAACCTGAATGCCCTCTCAGCATGCCTGTGTCGCCCGTTTTCGCGTCACCTGCCTCTCCAGTCACGTATTTAGTTACCGCATTTAAGCCACGTAGCACGTAGTACACGGCTGGAAGTGCCCCATGACTATGTACCCAGACTTCCCATCAAACCTTGCGTGTTTGACCTTTGCTAAGATTTGATGTGGCATGCTCGCCGATGTACGGCAAGGGAAGACAGCTCCGTGGTCATGGTGGAGCCCAACACGTTAGTGCAGCGCGGTTTGTGTTCAATGGTTATTTCTGTGAATAGTTTAGGTACTTAGACCATGTGTTATTGATAGTTATGTGTGGTCCAAGTCGATGAGACTGTTAAAGAAACGATAGCCGCATGAATGTGCTCCTAAGATTTTCGGAATGGTGTTACATTCCTATTATATTCTTCTGGCGCTGATTAGGCCGGTCTCGCGTCAACTTGTAAAACAGAGCCATTCTGCTTCGGTACAATGCATGACTGCACAGCCGACAGATGTGCAGCTTGACAGCTGCTTAGCATGAGCTTCTTTCGCAGCTTCGCAAGCTGCACACCTTCCACACTCCACCTCCACCGTGAATAAGTATATTGGTCGTCGCGGCGCCACGCGACTTTCGTGGGTCGGTATAGCTTTTCACTTTGAGCCGCATTATCGCCATCTGGCGCGACTGTTGCCACAGTACTGTGTCGGCGTCGTGACCGGGAAGCGGTAACGTGATGCCGTATCGCTGTCGTGATCCACTGTAGCTGTGGACACGGTGCCGTGTCACCGTCGTGAGCTGGTACAGATATTGACACGGTACCGTATCACTGCTATGACCGGGAAGCGTTGACACAGTGCCGTTCCACTGTCGTGACCGGGAAGCGTTGATGCGGTACCGTGTCACAGTCGTGACCGGGAGGCGTTGACACGGTGCAGTGCGGGCGGCCCGCGGGCTGGGTGACTCCCAGCTAAAAATACCCGCCCGTTTTGGCAGCGGCCTAAGCGTTCCGGCGGCGGCTGAGCGCCGCCCCAGCCGCCGGTCTTGTCGCTCACCATTGTTCCACGCGCTGGAACAGGTGACTCCCCGGGGCCACCACCTCCACACCCAGGCTCGTGCAACGCGTCAGATTTGGGAGACGAGCGGCACGCCCATCTGCGTATGTCAAGCGAGATGCGACGGGGCACCAGCGCGGTCGGCTGGCGGGATGGCTGCAGGCTTCCGTGTCAGAACCTCCAGCGTTTCAGTCGGAAGTTCAGCCAGCTCACTCGGTGGCGATTGAGGAGGGCCACGTGCAGTTTTGGATAGCGAAACTAGGCTTGCTTGTTGTTTATTTTAGGAATGCTGAATACTGTGCTGTATACTGCATGCATGCAGCTTGGAGCAGCTACATTTTATGCAAAAGTTTGTTCGGTAGTCATGGATAAATGGAACAAAGTGTTGATCTTAAGAAGTTTCCGACGAATATGCTTACACACGCGACTTCAAACGGTGGAAGAGGTGGTTAAAAAAGCAGTCTGGCTAGATCAGCTATCAGTCAGCAGTACCTCGGGAAGCAAAATGTCAGGGGGGTTTTCGTGAAAGTATCAAGTTACATTTCGATATAACTCAAACAATGAGAAGGCGAATGCCTGTTCTTGCCGTACCTTACTTTATGTTTTGAAAAATTGACGTTCCTCGGGCAGGCTTAAGCCAAAAAATAAGTTGTGCTTTTTCGCCAGAGCATCATCAACCGATTGATTTGTGTTCAACTTGAGCCCTGTTTATTTTCAAAAGTCACGGGTTGCACGGTTATCTTGACTTTCAGTTTTTCACAAAACAGGGCGTGAGTCGATGGTGTATGGTTCTATTTACATTACTCTTCTTCACCCAGCGAGGAACAGACGCTGCACCTCCCTCTCGTGTTTTGTTCTCTTACCGCCCTCTGGCAGCGTCATGCAACTTTGTGACTTTCACGCAATTCGCACACGTGTGCCCAAATTTTAAAGAAACTGGTCACGCAGAAGCTGTTTCATGCTTTCGCTTTTGATAGGCTATCAGTTGCGCCATGTGAGTAAGGTGTGAAAAAGGTTGCTGGTTCATTCAGACAGCCATATACATGTACACGAAGGCTATGTCCATAAATGTTCTGGTGGAGTCGCACTCAGGTACTGAAAAATGGAGGGCACACTGGTGCATCATCCGTGAATTTTCGCGCATGTTGCCAGTGCACACTGGGATGGTGCCCGTGATGCACGTGTTGCGTTCAGAACAAACACCAGTTTGTCGGGTCTGGTGACCATCTGCTTTGCGTGAACTTAAGGGAATGCGGGCGAGTACAGAGGACGGTTTACGGCTTATGTGGTTTTGGGTGAAACACAGATGGACAACCAGCAATGCATTCATATGCATAAATTACGTTTAATATGCATCAAAAATATTTGGCAGAAGCACACCGTGTTACTCAAACATGGGTGAACGAAGCGACAGGTTGACAACGAAAAGTGACGTTAAGGGTGCCTTCTTCACGTGGCTTACCTAGGTGTCCCCGGTGCGGTATCTAAACCACCACAAATGGATCTACCAAAGTCTACCACATCAAAGGTCTTTAATCTTTCTAGCGCTCAAAACGAGCAAATGACACAAATTTGGTGATGCAAAAATGCTTCTTTCCCCACCCTGTTGTCACCCACGATCTGAATTTCAGCTTTTAGATTCATGTGTATGAAAGGCATTTTCTTTCCAAGTCGATCTGAGTTTCTAGCATATAAATACTTCTAAACATTAGCGCTGTCTTGAGAATATTGACCTTGGAAAGAATATTTACGTTCGGGTGCGTTTCTCGACCTTTTTAATTTTGCACTTCAGGAGTGTTTAAATGAAGATCCTGTTCGTTCAAGTTAAGTGGCGTTTGTTCCACCAAAATTCGATGGGCGGTTCTCGAGACCTCTGGGGGGAGGGAATCTACCCCTCTCCGAAGATTAACGTAAATGCCACAGCCCACTGTGACTGCGGGGATGCACAACCTTCAAAAAGGCATGCTTTTAAAGAACCTGATCAGTTGTTTTATCACTGGTGATAGTTAACCACAATGTGCGTTCATTTGAAGCCAAGAATTGGCATATCTGCATACATCGTGCCGTCTTGAATCACGAAAGGCCTCAGCGCATGGTCGCAGCGTCGACAAAAAAGCTGTCGATATATATTATAACATGAAGTATCCTAAATGTTTCCATCTGTTCTGCAACTCACCAAGCGAGACTTATCATGTAACCTTTGATGTAAATAGCTAACGAAAATACCCTAAATCAGTAACAGTGATGTTATTTTGTTCAAACAGCCGTTCTTGTGATTTACGCGAAATTGCCAAATGGGGTTATGTAAATGGGGTGAATGGTCTCTTTCTCTCTCGGGCGTGAGGGAATTCTACAAATACATTTCCATTATTATCAATACATGAATGGTGAGGGCATTCGGTAGCAATTTTTTTATCAAAGTTTGATGCGATACCGCAAAAGGGGTCACAGCAAGGCTCGACAACAAACAGTTTTACATACAACTTATTTAGAATTTTCCATCATCGAAAAGAAACTAGAGCGTGCATTGCCGGCTGAAAAAGGCCACACTTTGTAGTGCATTCGTATATTGGTAGACAGCACAACCCACGTTCACGAGATCACATAGTAAAATGTGAAATAGACATCGATCACAACAGCGTGCAAACTTTGCTAAGGGCAGCTTACGTATAAATACACCTGTCACTACTCTTGATGTTTTCTTACGAGCGTAGATAAACAAAAATGGCTGTAGTGAACTGTCAACGACGTCCGCGGCCGTAGCTTGCTTGCCTTTGTTTTGTTCGATAAGCAGGATGTATGGCTGCCTTCATGGCATGAACAAACGTTACGCACATGTGTCAACTTCAATGTGAGACGTAAGGTGTAAAGTTTAGAGTCTTGAGCAATTTGCTGTGGAAGGCCTGAGATCAAGAGGTTTGTACTTGTTAACCTCCGGTAGCTATCAGGGAATAGCACAATTTTCAGGTACGTTGAAAATCAGATGAGTTCAGATGAAAAGGAATTGTTCGGACCATCGTCCTCATCTGGTGGGTCAGTATGTACGTAACGTTTCGTTCAGTTATCTCCCAAGCAGAGATCATGTGTTATGGAACGGAATTAGATGATCTTTCCCGGTTAGCTCAGCTGGTAAAGCACTGGACCCGCTCTCAGAAGACCTTGGTTTGAATTCCAGTAATTCCAACGACAGATTCGGCTTGTGATGCGTACTCGGCTGATAGCCAAGCTTCCTCCAGCCCTTTTAAGAAACCTACTTAGAAGGACCGTCGTCAGGTCCTTCGAAGAAACACCTGACAACGGTCGGAGAGATAACCAACCGAAACGCTGTGCACAAGCTAACATACCAGGCGAGAACAACAGGCCGCCCAATCTTGCCATCCGTTATACTAATGCCTCGGCCCAATCCTTGTGTAAAACTGTCTTATTATTTCATTTTGCATTACATCATTTTACATTATTGAATTTGTTCAGCTTTGGGGTTTCAAGCATTTTGTTGATTATAAAAAGCCTCCATCTGTGTCTACCTTGACGTCGATTTACTCTGGTCTGACTACACGGTCTCTCTCTCTCTCTCTCTCTCTCTCTCTCTCTCTCTCTCTCTCTCTCTCTCTCTCTCTCTCTCTCTCTCTCTCTCTCTCTCTCTCTCTCTCTCTCTCTCTCTCCCTCTCTCTCTCTCCTCTCTCTCTCTCTCTCTCTCTCTCTCTCTCTCTCTCTCTCTCTCTCTCTCTCTCTCTCTCTCTCTCTCTCTCTCTCTCTCTCTCTCTCTCTCTCTCTCTCTCTCTCTCTTGCCCTGCTCGGCCCCACCTGGCGCTGTCCCGCCCTGCTCGGCCCGACCCGGCCGTCTGCCCCGTCGGCTGCGGGTTTCCCATCCGCCCGACGCGGCCGGCGACAGCCGCTCGGCCGGCGTCTTGGCCGCCTCTCCCGCCGCATAGCTGCGCCAGCCAAAATTACCGGTACGGCCGCGGCCGCGCCGTCCACGGCGGATGGCACCGGCGCGCTCAGCACGCTCGACGACGGCCGAAACTGCACCAAGGCCGAGTGCCCGGCTCAGGCCTCGGCCGAGATGAGAGGGCCGTGGCGCGCTCCAGGCTGGCACACGCTGTCTCAGCAAATGCGAGTGCTGGGAAGGTCGTGGAGTAGCAGAATATCACGTGGATAGGCCGCGGTTGATCAGCCAAGCTGGTACGCGTCTTCTTGAATGAGTTTCCCATACAGACTTTTTCGAATATCTCGTCATTCGATGTCAGAGATACAGTACCGTGCTGTTTTCAAGGACAAGCGCGTGGCTCACTCGAATGCTGCACGTTCAGCGAGACTCACACAAGAGTATGCTGTAATCACGCTACGAGATCTCCTATACTGGTCTGCGAGATGTTTAGTGAGAACTAACAAAAATCGTTCTGTTTACCGGGCATGTCGTTATAAAATCTCAGTTGGACGTCATTGTTGTACCACACTTATTCACTTTTGTAAGACAGTAAATTTTGATTAATTTAGCTATCCCACTGCTGCATTTGTGGTACACATTTACTCATCACTGCTGCAGTTGGACTGTGGGTCAGAACGAGCGTTATAAAATATTCGATTGCTGTACGCCACATGTCATGGAAACGCTTCCGTAAATCTCCTGGCAGCGATTCAGCTCAGGTTAGCTCCGCACAGTAGCATGAAGTCACATAATCAAAACCCTTATGCATGCGGATTAGTTTCCTCCATCATCATAGAACATAACCGCTGCATGATCTGGAAGCGTTGCCTCACGCATTCGATGTTGTCTCGTCCCCGATCCACTCGCTGATTTTGAGTCGCAGAATCCCGGCGGGCACTGGTTTGTGAAGTACGTGCGTATGCCCACGTGTGAAGCACGGCACATACCCTGTTACAAACGATCACGATGATGTCTGAACAGTCGTGTGTTGAGCATCAGCCCTGTGGGCGCAGTTGGAAAAGCGTCGGGTGTTCCGGTCAAGGTGCTAAGACGTGAGGGCTTGCTTCTCAAGTGCTTAGCTTATGCGACTTGTCTATGGCGGTCATTCGTCGACAGACAACCGAGAAAGTCAGGCTGGAGCGAGCCGACCGCGTCTCAGCATTATCTGGCACCTTAAAAGCGGTCAGAGAATGTTCGTTGAGCTGGATTATTAGTTTTTTAGATGATTTACTTTTATTATTATTTGGCTTTTATTTATTTACGATGACTAGGTAGACATCAGGACCAACGAAACTAACCAATGTCACTGACGCGTCCTTGCACCTCCCGCATCAAAAGCCGTTTAGCGGATACTGCGATTCCACTAGTCACCGCCGCACAGATTGCGGGGAGAGTTGCTGCAAGACGTGTATTCCATCACTTAACCCGCAACCGTGTCTTTCCACTAGGAAGGGACTCTAAAACCAAATGCAATCGTGCTTCCTTTTTCGAAGCGCACCGCCAGATCGGCATCGAAAGATGTGCGAGATATGGTCGGTACCATTCAAGCCGCCACCCTAGAGCAGTTGAGAAGCAGGCTAAAGAGTGTTTTTATGTTACTTTGATCCCCATCCCTTCCATGAGGCTGAACGATGTGGGCTGCGCGCGGGTTTTGCCGCGGTTGAAGTCTTGCGTCACACCGTGACGCGCGTGCCCTGCCGGTGAGAGGCATCGGTTGTGAGCAGACGTGGGCCTCACCTACCTCACTTGCGCGTGCCCCTCCCTCGATCACTAACCTGCGCTCCGTGCCCCCCAGGACAGGATCCGCCAGCTCCACGAAGACCTCGAATCGGAGCGTGAAGTCCGCCAGAGGGTGAGTGCCGTACTCACGTCCGGACTTGGTCAGGTCGTATGTCGTTCAGGAACTCAGGTGCACGTCCGTGTACACATGCATCACACGTGTCCGTGCACACATAGCTCACGCAGAGCACGCATCGCAAAATCGCCGGATGTTGTGGGTTTGTCTCATGAAACCGGCTTCTGCTGTCACCACTGCTGCTGATCGCGGAGTGTTATTGCTGAAATATTACGGTCACGTTGTTGATTGTAGGTTGTGCATGATCTCCACATGTTTTTCGCACCACGTATGAGTTAACGTGATAGAAATAACGCGTCAGCTGACTCTGGGCGGCTCAGAACTGTACAGTGCACATCGGTACGTTTAATGCAGTTTTGGTCATTTGTCCGGACACAGGACTTATACTGCCAACCCAAGGAATATTCCCCGGAGGTTGAATGAATGGCCTTACTTAATCCAGCGGCTTCTTTGTTTGATCGCCGACCTAATCAACACTTGCCACTGATATCCCCCGCTGTAGTGGCACAACACTGTTTGCTTTCCAAACAGACGTGTTTTGATTTTCCTTCGATGCATCAAATAGCGGCCTGACGTAGACAAACACACCTCTCAACGGCCCGAGACAACTGCTTTGGAGGGTTCCAGCTGAACCTATAGAATTTGTGGATGCACGAATTTGTTTTCATAGAGTGACTTGGATTTGTGTGTTGAGCTGCACGTCGCACTTTACACATTTTATAATAAACTGCTGTCATGACGAGCAACCCACTTCATTCCTAAGGAGACCGGTCTTTTCCGACAGTTTGATGGCCATTCCCTGTTGAAATGTCTGTTCTTGCCACTACCCGTTTCACACCGCACCGGTCCCAGACCTTCTCCGGCACTGAATCTGATATTGAATATGGCTTCTTCCAGCTTGGTTCCAAAAAACTGTTTTTGTTTTACTCCGGGAACAATTGTTTTTGTTTCAAGCTCATCTCTGGACCTGCATGCCACACAACTAATTACACTCGAAAAAATCTGGTTATCCTTAACAGTCAGAATGTCTACCGGCTTTTCTTTCTCATTTTCGTTGAGTTGGGCACCTAACTAGCGGTATAGTCCCCTGCCCGCCTGCCCTCCCAGTGCTCGTGAATGAGAATTTTTCCCGCCCGGTGAAGGAAGTGTGTTTGGAGCTCATCACTTGACACACTCTGCAATCACTGGTGACGGGGCTGATGAAATGGCCTCCTGTGTCGTATATGCAAGCCTTACCATGTAACTCTATGCTTTGGCAGCAAGTCGATGTGTCTATAGTGCTGTAATTTCTCCCTTTTTACATGAGACGTATCTGACGCCTCATCGAGCTCGATGCGATTGTAGTCAAGCTGTTTCTCCAGCTTTGTGGAACTGAGGCAAGCAGGACTACTGAAGGCCACATACTTGTTCGGCACAGACAAGATGGGGTTTAGTTGTTTGTGCTCAGAAATGGGGTTGAGGTGTTTGTGCTCAGAAATGGGATCTAGTGTTCTCTGCAGGAAGCATGCCAAGCCTGGGCCCTCTCGAGGCACGCCCCTAGATCTATTCCTGGTGTGAAGCGCACCGGCTCTGGCTCAGACAGGGCTCGGTAGAAACCATTCAGCCGGTGGGGAATGCTGCTGCGCTTGTTGAGTGATCACATGCGTATGCTCGGAGGGTTGCGGGGGTTGCGGACGGAGCAGCGCGCACAATGAGTCATCAAAGAAGCGAATGGTCTATCCCGGTGGAAATGTGTCACTACGCGTATGCCGCAAAAACTAACGAACTGCCTGGCCCAGACTCCGGCTGGGAGTTCTGTTGTTTCCCTGCTCCTTTGGCCATGCTTGCTGCGCAAGCTGGACGTGTAGGGCCGGTGCCGCCGGTGCTGTGACAGCCCCAGCTGTGACGGCCCTAGCTGTGACGGTCGGGACCGTGCGGCCCGCGCAGGACCGGTGCCGCCGGTGCTGTGACGGCCCTAGCTGTGACGGCCTGGACCGTGCGGCCCGCGCAGGACCGGTGCCGCCGGTGCTGTGACGGCCCTAGCTGTGACGGCCTTAGCTGAGACTGCCTGGACCGTGCGGCCCGCGCCGGTTGACACTCCAGCGCCGGCCTCCGCCCGGCCGGCGACCTATTTCTGGCGCGAATCTGGAACACTAGCCGCTGCGACCCACTCCCAGCACAAATGGAGACGCGGCGAGCCGACAGCCAAGCGGCAGGTGTGCAGACGCGCCCCCTCAGTCTGCAACGCCTGTCACAGGCGGGCGAGAGCCAGGCGGGCCGACAGCCCGGCTGCCGGTAGGCGTTCCATCCCCAGCATCAACCCGCACTACCAATAACCACTGGCTTGGCTCCAGACGCGAACTCTGAATGCAGCTAACGCCTCTTATGAATACGTGGTTATCGTGTCTCTTAATGTTCACAGGCTCACAGGCTCAGAGTATTTCGGCCCAGCTAGGGGGTAGCCCGATGCAGAATTGCACCCATGGTCAAAATTATTGCACTTTTAATCTAGAGAGAAAGTGAAGGATCAAATACCAAAATTTGGTATTCCTATCGCATATTACTGAGCTGGGGTCGGTTTTCTTACCCATATAAATGCTAGATTCACAGCCTGTGGTTTGAGTTCCAAGCCACCCATATAGGCCACCCGGATCATGTTTTTAGAAGCAGCATGCAGTTAACTGGCAGCAGTATAGCTGAGACAGGAATAAGACTGCCGAATCCCAGGCGCATGTCCCAGACGGAGAAGTTCGTGATGAATGATCGACTGTCCACTTAAGTTGTCCAATACGTGCCGCTGATTTTGATTAAACCCCATATAAACATTTTTACCCGATAGCTTCGTAGAGCTGACCCGTGGCCCGTTCCGCAGAGATGAGGCGTGGTCCGTTCCGTAGAGCTGACCAGTGGCCAGTTCCGCAGAGCTGACTCGTGGCCCGTTCCGCAGAGCTGACTCGTGGCCTGTTCCGCAGAGCTGACTCGTGGTCCGTTCCGCAGAGCTGACACGCGGCCCGTTCCGCAGAGCTGACTCGTGGCCCGTTCCGCAGAGCTGACTCGTGGCCCGTTCGGCAGAGCTGACCCGTGGCCCGTTCGGCAGAGCTGACTCGTGGCCCGTTCCGCAGAACTGACTAGTGGCCCGTTCCGCAGAGCTGACTCGTGGCCCGTTCTGCAGAGCTGACTCGTGGCGGGGCTGAGCCTGCCTGACCCGATGTTGCAGATTGAGCGTGACAAGGCCGACCTGAGCGTGCACCTGATCCAGATGCGGGAGCGGCTGGAGGAGGCGGAAGGCCGGCGTCGACGGCCAGGTTAGCAGCCGCTCCCACCCGGGGCCACCCGACCTCAGGTCAGGGCCAGGCTCAGGGGCAGGCTCTGGAGCTGGCCGGAGCTGGCCGGGTCACCCAGCTGGGCGGGCGGGCCTGTCCCAGCCCTGGGAATCGGTGCCCTTCTCCTGCAGAACATCGTGGCCCAGCCCAACCGGCAAATGTGCTGAATTCCCTTAAACCAGCCCAGCATAAACTGGGACCTTTCCGAACCACTGGATAGTGTCCAGACCGTCCTATTAGGCTGTTGTATATTATTACGTTTATGTTCATCGGCTCGACCAGTCCGAGCTGACCGTCTGAACAAGCTTCCGAACAACGTTTCACTTCGGTAACACAATCAGCACGCATGAACAACTTCTGCAGTCCGTTTTACCGTGATGTTATTCCAGTGACACCTTGTTGTCGACAACCAGATCCCTTTGGCCGGGATGTGGTGTGGATGTGGATGTGGTCACACACGGTCGCAGTGGGGCACGGTTGTCTTTCTTATTGCGCCGTTCCTCAATGATCGGGCTGCTGCATCCTGCTCGCCAGCTGCGGCTTGTCCCTTGGTCACACGTAAACCAAAGCTCTTGTCGCTCAAAACTGGGTAGAATGTACCGTTTTAAGCAAATACTGAACACGGTAGTATCATAATATCCCACTTTAGTCGGATTTTCGAAATTTCAGTTGTACGAATGCTAACCAATGCACCGTAGTTAACCCACGCCGTTAGTTATGCGTTCATAGTGGACTCGTAGGTGCGTGACAGAACAATTTGCCATGCACAGACGCGTTTAAGACTCCGTGTATATCTTGGATTTGCGTTCATAACGGTCCGATTCAGAATTTCAGCTAAATATTTTTCGGAACAGATGGAAATCAACAAGAAGCGCGACAATGAGCTCCTGAAACTGCGAAAGCTGTTGGAGGATGTTCACTTGGAGAGCGAGGACAGCCTCCACGTGATGAAGAAGAAGCATCAGGAGACCATCCAAGAGTACATCGACCAGCTCGACGCCATGTCCAAGACAAGATCAAGGTCAGATCTACGTTTTGGCCGAATGCGTTCTGACACGATTTTGCTTCGGTTCGTATTAAAAATACGTGGCTTTGTCACAAGATCGATACTTTTGGCACATTCGCTCGAGCTCAGTCAAGCTGGGCGCGATTGGCACGGATACACGGATATCACCAACAGTATCTTTGTCAGCATCCCACAGCAATGCACAGCTGTGTGAATCATTTTAGCCATAGAAGGCGCTTACGTTATATGTTCTCTTTCAGAATCGAGAAGGAGAAGAACAAGTTCCAGTCGGAGCTGTATGAGCTCATGAGTCAGATGGAGGGATCCACCAAGGAGAAGGTAGTGTATGTCTTGGTACAACGCATCAAATAGACAGATTCATTCACGGGCGGGTGTTATATAATAGCTTCAATCACCTTCCTTGGGCTTCTGTGTAGTGTCGTTGGATATGATCATACTATCCACGTCCGATCCCAACTCGCTTTTGTGCCTGTTCAAAGTTACCAAAATGACTGATCTATAACAATGTGTTGCCGATGCCTGCTCCTGACGAGCAAACCGCCATCACAGAACTCTAAGCTGTAGTCCGCGCTATCAGCTGCCTATTTTTGCATTGCAGCCTACCGATACATGCGGCCCGCCTGCTGCCTTGATAGGGTAGTCAGTGCACCCAATGATCCTCAATACACCCACCGATCCTCAATGCACCCACTGATCCTCAACTTGGTGGCCAGGTGGCCATCACCAAGCACTGCGAGAAGCTGGAAGTGCAGGTGCATGAGCTGAACGTCAGGATTGAGGAGATTAACAGGACTGTTATCGACCTGACCAGCATCAAAACGAGGATCTCGCAGGTGAGTTATCGTAGCGTCAGGATTGAGGAGATTAACAGGACTGTTATTGACCTGACCAGCATCAAAACGAGGATCTCGCAGGTGGGTTATCGTAGCGTCAGGATTGAGGAGATTAACAGGACTGTTATCGACCTGACCAGCATCAAAACGAGGATCTCGCAGGTGATTTATCGTAGCGCTGCGCCAGATGCAGACGGGTGATCGAGTGAAACAAAACATCGACGATTCTCAGGATCAGGATCCTGTCGCTGAAGGTTTCTATGGGATGCGGGATATACACGTGGGATCAACGTACATGATTCCTTTTGTGCTCTAGGCTGGTTGCGGAATCGCATTTTTTAATGGAGCTGAGATATTCGCCCTCTGCCGAACAGAAAAGCTCTGTTCAAGCTCTATTTATGAGGGTCGATAAGTCGTGTTCGTTTTAACCATAATATACAGTTCGAAACCAACTCGTGTACTGATGAACTAACCCATTCAAATCGATGCATACAGGCATTCGGGTAACTTAGTTTGATGTGCTTGCAGCCTATTCCACTTTTCGGATTAATTTTACGGAGCGTGAGCTTTATTTCTATCGTGTTTCAAAGTCATGCTCCGCATTTGTTCGGGTGCTCGTTGCCAGGAGAACATCTCCCTGACGAAGGAGGTGCAGGATCTGAAAGTGAGCATGGAGAACATCCAGTACACCAAGCACCAGCTGCAGACGGCCCTGAATGATTCCAACCGTCGTCTGGAGGAGGAGGACAGGGTGAGGAGCGCTGCGACAGCTGGCCAAGGCAGCGTTCATCTGGCCTTGACCTGGCCGGCTGGTGACAGATCAGCTGCAGCATCTCGAGCCCGCTGCCGCCGATTGTTCGGGCCGGGTGTGAGCAGGTCTCCAGACTCCCAGTGAACTCTGATTTGATATCAGCACTGTTGAAATTAAGTTCAAGGTGAAATCAATTCCTCGCATTTCTAGCCAGCCCGAGTCGCAGCACGAGTAGGCCCTATATTCATTAATGTATTCTCTTGAAAATGCAATATTGGATGACTGATGTGCATATATATATATATATATATATATATATATATATATATATATATATATGGATAGATAGATAGGGAGATAGATAAATCGATAGATCTGTAGGCATTGAAACAAAACCCGTGCACTGTAGGCTGAATAGATGCCATTGAAGCACAGCCCATCACGATCTTGGTGTAGACCTGTGAACACAGGCACCAGAATTAAGACTGAACAATACCATAGACCGGCGCCGGACAAGACTGACCCGTTTCGCCGTTGCGCAGCGTCGCAGCACCCTCGAGTCGCAGCTCCACACGGTGGAGCTGGAGCTGGAGTCGGTGCGCCACCAGCTGGAGGAGGAGTCGACGGTGCGACTCGACATCGAGCGCCAGCTGGTCAAGGCCAAGGCCGACATGGACAGCTGGCGCCTCAAATACGAGGGCGAGGCTCAGGCGCGTGCCGAGGAGATGGAGGAGCTCAGGTGGGTCACGGGGGAGGGAAGTTGGTGAACCCAGAGGGTCAACGTGAGATCAGTTCGCAGCGGTGAGGTCAGGAATCCAAGCAGATCACGGCGAAAAGATCAGGAACCCAGGCGCATTACAGCGGGGAATCCAAGAGCACATGTGGGTCGCGGCGAGTAGGTTAGGGACGAGGGTGGGTCATAGCGGAACACAGGCGGGTGACATGGGTCAGAGTAGACATTTGAGTGTCTCTGATCGGCCACAGTTGGGGTTGCCTGCAGTTCACATGCAACGTATCGAGAAGATACGTGGTTCACGCGGTCCACCGGGAGTGGATTGGCGGAACGGCGGGGGAGCTAATGGTCCAGATAGGAAAAGATCGAGGTTGTCGTGCATACCCGGGCGCTGGATCTGAGCACGCGCTGAATTGAACATCGGTCCACACATATAAGTTTATTCAGCTGTAATAATAAGTCACCGGTGACTGCAACCTCATCGGAATACTTTACACGGCTCGTACAGAGACAGGTGACGCGATTTGCAGCTCGCTATGCGGCTAAAAGTCTATGCCTGATGTTTTTATGTTTTTGTTTTGCACAACCATGTCTGTTGACATAACAGATGAAAATGGCAGTACAATGAGTCAAAAACATGTTCCATAGGTAAATGCTGCATGTATATTCCACATAATGAGACATCACTACCTTGTTTTGCAGGCGCAAGTTTGCCCTGAAGGTCCAGGAGCAGGAGGAGCACATCGAGACCCTGATGGCCAAGCTGTCCCAGGTGGAGAAGCAGAAGTCCCGCCTGCAGTCGGAGGTGGAGGTCCTCATCATCGACCTGGAAAAGGCCAACGGCTCGTGCCGCGAGCTCCAGAAGCGCGTCGAGCTGCTGGAGCGCATGAACAACGACCTCAAGGGCAAGGTCAGCAAGCTGCAGAACCCATTAAGACCTCGCATTTTGGCGTACAGCTAGCTTGCTGCAAACTTTCGCTGCACTGTCAGCCGCAACTGACCGCCCTAACGATCGACGCGTTTTGGGTCAAGTCCTCCTCAAAGAGGACTTGACCCAAAATCACATGTCTGAATGCAGAATATGCTTCATTGGTAGACACGTTAAAAGCTCAACATTGGGTCTGATGATGGGACGTGGAGAAACCACGACAAGCCTTCTTCAATGTTAGTTGTGGCAATAACAAGCGTTTCATCCTAGTCGAAGGGACGGTGCGTTATTGGGTACATTATACCGTCGTACCCTGGCCAGGACCCGCCTCAGGCCCTCGCGAAGGCAGTGGCCAGAAGCGTCGGAGTTATAACACCTGCCACCCAGCCAGACGTGTGAAGCGACCGGAGCTTGACATGCTGATTACGCCCGGCAGCTGGACGAGGTGGCCGCCCTGTACGAGCAGAGCCAGCGCGACAACCGGGCCAAGGCGGCCGAGATTCAGCGGCTGAACGCCGAGAACGACAAGCTCAAGGAGCAGAACAACAACCTGGGCCGCGACAACAAGAAGCTCGGAGGTCGGTGGCACGTCGGCAAAGTGGCCCGCTCTGACGTCACGAACACAATTTTTGTGTCCTGTTGAATATGTGTGAATTCAAGGGTGTTTTGAAGTTAGTGCAACAAGTCATCAATAGCCCTAGGCAGCATTGATGTACTAATTTGAGTGTAGTGGTGACTCCGAACAGTGCAATGTCTATGTTTACATCCTCGCCACCACTTAGCAGCACCCCGTGCTGCTAAGCTGCTAACCAGCCATTTGTGGCCGCCAAGTGACGTCATGGTGGTCTCCTGCAGACGAGAACCATGACCTGAAGAACGCGCTGGCCGAGCTGACGCGCCGCTACCACGAGCTGGAGCTGGAGAACCGGCGGCTGGAGAACGAGCGCCAGGAGCTGGCAGCCGCCTACAAGGAGGCTGAGGCCGTGAGTAGCAGCCAGTCACAAGCGCGGCCGAAATTTTGCGGGCTCATCACAGAACCTTCAGTTGTATATCGAACAAGCAATTGACTCGTCACATTGTCACAAAATGACCCTTGACTTGCCACAAAACTTTCAGTTGCATATCAAACAAGCAGCTGCTAGTCGTAATGGCGTTGACGGTGATCTCTGTGCAACAGGTGCCCTACCGCAACCTGCAAAGGTGTTCACATTGTGTGGATGCGTTTATATGCGATCTGTTCCCCATCGTTTTTATGGAGTTATAATGTGGTAAAAGATTAAATTTTAACGGCCGTCAAAATTGAGCACAAAAGAGGCTGTAGCAAGGGTTTTTATGAGTGATGCAGACACATCAGTGCAAGTATTTTCATTATCTTCTCTTTTTCGGCTTAAAACCGTGACCATAAAACTGCGAGATTAACTTTGACCTGCAATCAAAAATTTTTGAACCAAGTAAGGGGCGGAAAAAGTCTTGACCTAAGCCATTATCTTGTCCAAAATAGAACCGTCTGTTTTAAAACTACGACGTCAAAACTTGGAAAGCAACTGCTTGGCAACTGAGATGGCTTAAGGTAATCTTGTCGGTCATGTATTGTGCCCTCACACAACGCGCGAGCCATTCCATTGCCTCCGGCCTCGACCTGTTGTGACGTAGCGCTAGAGCATCATCAGCCGCTCTGCTGCGTTCATTAGCACGGCAATGGGAAATTTTGGCGTCCTACCTCTACGGCCCGTCTTTGAACTACTTACGGTCACATCATTTGTTGCCGTAACATTGCGTGCGCCCATTGTTAAATGCTTGAGTCACTTTGTGACGAGATTCAGGCGTCCTTTTCACCCGCACTGCTCGCTTTAAGTAACTTAAGCTTGAGTTAGGCACACTTAACTTCGCGTTAAGTGCTGATGTCGGGTGGCTGCTGCTCGCGTCATCAAGTGTTGATATCGGGTGGCTGCCGCTCGCGTCATCAAGTGCTGATGTCGGGTGGCTGCTGCTCGCGTCAGGTGTTGATATCGGGTGGCTGCTGTCCGCGTTGTCAAGTGCTCATGTCGGGTGGCTGTGCTTGACAGGGCCGCCGGGCCGAGGAGGGGCGCGCCCAAATGCTGTCTGGTGAGTTGAGCCAGGTGCGACACGAAATGGAGAAGCGCATCTCCATGAAGGATGAAGAAATCGAGTCCATCAGGCAAGTGGTGGAATAGGAAAATGTCAGCCGAGTTCTTTTCATTCCTGCGCAGAAAAAAGCGAATAAGTCCGCCAACTTTTAACTGATGTTCTTAGTCGTTCGAAATTACCATCATACTTGATTTGTTTTTTATTTGTTCTGTAGAATAGAAATAGCCCAATCTAAATTTTAACTGGTGCAGTAAATTTCTACATTGTAAGAGGATGTTGGAAAGCATACCCTGGAAGTTCTCAGAATTTTTCGAAAGGCAGAATAAAAAGTTTGCGCCGAGATGAAGGTTGGAAATGGCAGCACTGAGTGAAGTAGGAAATCTTGCTTGCCTAAAGTGATGTCTACGGGTGGTGGATGATGACACGTTGGATATGCGAACAGCAGGATGAAATTTTTGGACCATTGCAGAGCGCTACCATTCTAGTTTTTCCGCACATCGGAGCAATCGCATGTGGGTTGAAGTAGCACAAGCCAGCCTTTTCAGGTCAGCTCTCTGCACCAGCGTCGCCATCAGGAGACAGCAGACAAATGCGCAACGCCTTCGAACTTTAGCTTTAGATCCCTCACGCTGCGTGAATAGCATGACATCAAAACGACCTCGGTCCACTCTTGTTGTTCCTCTCCCTCTCATCAGTTGACAACGCGACTCCGTTTTAAAAATCAGATTGGTTGTGGTGGTGGTGGTGCTTAAGTTGACGGCTCTCCTTCCACAAATGACTTCAGTCGATATAACTGATCTGTAATTCCGTTTGAGATCGCGTTCGGAAAGATCTCTCGGTTGCATTCTGAATTACCATCGGAAGGATAAGAACACATCGTGTGGTATCTGACCCACCGGTAACTGCGCAACCACGCCTGCAATTCCTTTTGACACAACGACCGACGCGCCTGCAGGAAGTCGCTGACGGTCGAGATTGAGCAGCTAAACGGCCGGCTGGCTGACGCCGAAGCCCGACTCAAGGCCGAGGTGATCCGCATCAAGAAGAAGATGCAGATCACCATCACCGAGCTGGAGATGTCTATCGATGTGGCCAACAAGAACAACATCGAGCTGCAGAAGAATGTCAAGAAGCTGTCGCTGCAGGTAAACTGATTTACTTCATCGCCGCTTGCATGGCAGTCTCTCCCAATGTCTCGCCAGCCCATGGTCGTGTTGTCTGGGACGGGACTGCCCGTGGGAAGTTGCGCATATCGTCTTCATTCTCTGATGTCTTTCTGGATTGGAATAGAAATGTAGTCCGGCCTTGTAGTCTGTGTCTGCCCCGATAGCTCAGTGGGTTAGAGCGCGTGCCTTCTGATTCACCGACCCGTGGCGGGGTAGGTTCGAGTGGCTTTAGGCGCTCGCTATTTGTCTTTGACAGATATGTCCTGTTGCCGGTGGCAGCGGTCGCGCTAAAGGCCAGGTGACGTCAGAGGGTAGGGCGGACCGTGCCCAGCATCGCGGCACGTTAAACTTCTGCCCCTAAAGTCTGTCCTTGACCTGGAATTGCACAATAGGATGGCAGGCGCCATCGTTTACACAAGAATCATTGCTTAACGTTAGCTCTGATCACAAAATTGCATCCACTCAAAAAGCTTGGATTCCACCTTTAAAACGTAGTGAGCTGCTTTGTGAGCGATGTGAGCATTTCCTACCTGCGCACATTGGACTGTGTCTGTCTTTTCAACTCACGGAGCTGTAATCATACGGAATTTCAGTGCCATTGGCCGGCATTTGCCTTCCTGGCTGGTGGAGTCACAGGCCGTGTCCTCTATGCCCACTGACCTCTGTCTGTCCCGCAGCTGACGGAGTCACAGGCCCTGCCCCCCTTGCGGACTGGCCTCTGTCTGTACCGCAGCTGACGGAGTCACAGGCCCTGCCCCCCTGCCGACTGGCCTATGTCTGTACCGCAGCTGGCGGAGTCACAGGCCCTGCTCCCCCTGCCGACTGGCCTCTGTCTGTACCGCAGCTGACGGAGTCACAGGCCCTGCCCCCCTTGCGGACTGGCCTTTGTCTGTACCGCAGCTGACGGAGTCACAGGCCCTGCCCCCCTTGCGGACTGGCCTTTGTCTGTACCGCAGCTGACGGAGTCACAGGCCCTGCCCCCCTTGCCGACTGGCTTCTGTCTGTCCCGCAGCTGACGGAGCTGCAGGCGCACTACGACGACGTCCAGCGCCAGCTGCAGGCAACGCTGGACCAGTACGGCATCGCCCAGCGGCGCATCCAGGCGCTGTCGGCTGAGGCGGAGGAGATGCGCGGCAACCTGGACCAGGTGCGGAGGCGTGCCCCCCCCCCCTTCCCCCAACCCCTCCTCACGGCTGGGCCATCCCTCTGCCATCATGGCAAGATGGCCCGGCTTACTTGGGCCTCCTCCCTTATTGTTGCTTCGTTGATGAACCCAGTACCTTTGGCCATCGAGTACTGTTAAAATTACGTGTATGCACGGACGCACCAGCGTGTTATTCAATGTGATTGTGTAACTCTAACTGTGTAAATTTAACAGTGTAACTCAATGCAAATAGCATTGGACGATGCGCTGTATCTGTAGGAGCAGTCCGGCTGGCAATCTGAAACAAACGTGTATCTGCGCTCTTTTTTAGCAATGCATCCCAGGTTACGGAAGGTTATCAAAAATCGGCCGTTTTATCAGCAATCTCAGTGCCAATCAGCAATTATCAATTCAAATCCCAGCGATCCCAAAGAAGGGAGCTGGGTGGCCCCGATGACCGATCCCCGCAGCGGATCTGACGCATGCGCCCCGTCCTTCAGGCTCAGCGCCTGAAGCGTTCGGCTGAGGAAACGTGCGAGGAGTTCCGCGTTCGCATCAACGAGCTGCAGACGGTCAACGTCAACCTGACCAGCGTCAAGAGCAAGCTGGAGCAGGAGCTGGTTAACCTCACGTCTGACTATGATGAAGTCACCAAGGAACTCAGGGTTAGTGGTTCAGTATTTTTGTTATTCTTTTGCTCATTATATTGCATGTTTCTTTGCAGTGATATGCCACTGATTATCAACGCCAAGCGCATGCATTGACCCATCTTACAGACGGGGTGACAGTTATTCAGACCGCAACGCAGCTGTCTCTCAATTTTCATTTTAATGCACCATAAATTATTCCATTTAAATTTCGATTAAAATGCATCACAAGTTGCCACACTCAATGTTCTCCCAACGGATGCGACCAAACCACGCGTCATGCTTTCATTCGCCCGTACGCTCACGTACACAACCGGTGGGTCATCTCTCAACGCGGTCCTCATGCTATCGGCAGGTGGTGGACGAAAGGTACATGAAGGTGCAGAACGAGCTGAAGCACTCGGTTGAGATGCTGACGGAGGAGCAGACGCGCATCGTCAAGATCGAGACCATCAAAAAGTCGCTGGAGGTGGAGGTGAAGAACCTCACCATCCGGCTGGAGGAAGTGGAGGCCAGCGCCATAGCCGGCGGCAAGCGCGTCATCAGCAAACTGGAGGCCCGCGTGAGTGTCCCGCCTGGTTTGGCAATACGCTGTTCAGACAGTTGAATGCGGGGTGGATGTCCGTGAGTGCAAACAACTGGAAATCTGCTCAGCTGGGACGTCAGCATGACGTGGGACGTCACTCGACAATGAGACGATTAGCATCGCTTTAAGAAGCATTTTGAGGCATCGTACTGGAGGGTACTTTATAACCATAAGGTAAAGTTGGGTGCAGTGCATATCACATAAATACACCGTCAAGTTTATTTTTTTAGAGTACTTTATGGTGAAACAACTGTAAGTTGTTCGGAATCAGTGACAGCGTTTGTTGGCGTGTTAGTCGGTGGCTGCCCTGTATAAAAGGAGGTTATAAAGGCTGTCTGATGTCGAATTATCTCAACGCTCTACGACACAATGTCATTGCCATCCAGCAAATCCCTTATAGCTTGACAAGGCAGTTGGAGCCGGCAGGTGCACACGAGAAACACGTGTTTGCACGTGTTTTCTGTAAGCATTAGTGCTATCCAATAGTGCCAGGCTTAATCCCATATGCTGCAACAACACTCTAATGATCTGCTGTTTGTCGTCCAATGCTGCTCACACAAATTCATTCAATTCATCAATTCATTTCCAGCTGCGCGACCTGGAGCTCGAGTTCGACAACGAGAAGCGGCGTCACGCCGAGACCCTCAATCAGCTGCGCAAGAAGGAGCGCAATGTGAAGGAGCTGATGATCCAGATGGAGGAGGACCAGCAGAACATCTTGATGCTGCAGGAAACTCTCGACAAGCAGTCCCAGAAGGTACACTTATGCACTGTGGCTTGAGAGTGTTCAGGATTCGGATGGTTGATTTCCTTCTCGGCCATCGGGAACCCTGAGATCTGCATTACTTCCGGAGACAGAGTGTTACTTCACTCCCCGCACTTAACCGAACAATCGGCTGTCTGTCGCTGGTGTAACGCTGCCGCCGTTCCCAGGTAAACCTCTACAAGCGCCAGCTGCAGGACCAGGAGCAGATGTCGTCGCAGAGCATCACGCGCGCGCGCCACTTCCAGCGCGAGCTGGAGGCGGCTGAAGCTCGCGCCGAGAGCGCCGAGACCAACATGAACATGATCCGCACCAAGCACCGCAGCTTTGTCACACAGTCGGCCGTGCCGGGTGGCTCCATCACGGTGGTGCAGCAGACCCGGAGCGTCGAGCAGTGAGACGCGCCGCCAGTGCGCATCCCGCCGAAGAGCGGCCCTCCCGGGCGCCGGCGGCCGCGGCTGGGCGGCCCCGGCGCCCGCGAGCCCGCGGCGGAGAGCGGCCCCTCCCGGGCGCCGGCGGCCGCGGCTGAGCAGCCCCGGCGCCCGCGAGCCCGCGGCGGAGAGCGGCCCCTCCCGGGCGCCGGCGGCCGCGGCTGGGCTGCCCCGGCGCCCGGCAGCCCGTGCCCGCTATGGCCCCTTGACCCCGCCTGTCCCTGGTCCGTCGGCAGCTGTAGTGGCCCCCGCCCAGCGTCAGTGACCCCTCTGTGTCCGCCCCTGCGTGGCACGTCCTCCGTACCGAGTCGGGTGAATGCGAGACTGAGCGCCTTCGGGTGCCAACGAGCGCCTGTGCGGGCGTAGGTCGTGGCGCGAGTCGACTCGAGGTCGTCTGGGGCCCACACCCCTGCGGCACGCTGACTGCCTCTGTCGGCTTAGCACCCGGCCGCTCGCCGCCTGGCCAAACGACGACAGCCAAACGAGTGTAAAATACATGTGAATATTGTCAAACATGTGTGACCTTTTGACAACGTTATGGCGAACTGCGATGACGTCATCGAATAAAAGAACACCTAAAACCAGATATTTGTTTGAAGAACTTGTTGTTGCTATCATTGACAGTACGCTCAGACAAATGTGGGCAGCCCGTCTTCACTCAGGTCGAAGGACGCAGGCACGGGTTCAAAACGAGTAATGGATCTCGGTAAGGTTGCTAGTAAATAGCTGTTCTGTTTGGCCATCATCCACAGCATATTAATGTTTTTATGTTGCTGTCTTTTATGTGCATCGCGGGGCCCGAGTAAAAAACAACACAAATACAGGTAGCAAGTGATTGATTGCTTGATTTGCCATGACATGATGCATATTTACACCCGCGATCACCAGGGATGTTAAGTGTTTCTCCGGACCGCAGTAGGTGGGTTTTCAATGTTGATAATATGACAACTGCTAAACTCGACACACAAGACCAAGAAAATATATGATGTCAGGTCGTGTTAGTATGTCGTGATATCATCTGCGGGGGCCTCCATGGAGCGGTCTGCTTCCATATGCAATAAACCACGGCTCCTTCCTTGCTTCCTTGTCGTCAGTGAGGGCCTCCATGGTGACATTTGCTTCCATATGTAACAAACCACGGCTCCTTCCTTGCTTCCTTGTCGTCAGCGAGGGCCTCCATGGTGACGCTTGCTTCCGTATGCAATAAAACACGCCTTCCTTGCCATCAGCGAGGGCCTCCATGGCAAGGTTTGCTTCCATACGTCATAAGCCACGGCTTCTTCCTTGCTTTGATAGCTTTTATTTGATTTGTCGACTGGTTTGGCAGTCGTGATCTGTTCCAGCAGTCGTGATCTGTCACGTTACCCCTGTCACCCGAGGAAACGCTATCATCATCGGAGGTCATGTGAGGTAAACTTTCGGGTCATGAGGGCTGTAACTTACACCTCCGGCTGAAAGCGGCTGTAACTTACACCTCCCACACCAATAGCTTCTTAAGAGGACATTGGAACGGAAAGATAGGAAAGATTACATCCGATTAGATGACTTAGACTTGACCTGGTATGATTATATTTGACATGGCTTTGGTCGGACCTCATATTGACCACTGAACGCTTTGACATAATGGTATATTTCTAATTGCAAGTACACTTTCTTTACAGGGTGTCCCGAAATTGATGCGCGGTTGGTGCCACCTATCATTTCCCCTCTCCCGAACGCTGAGTGAATGTAGTTGTACCGCGCTCGGCCGCAGGGCATCCCGCCGTGTCAGGCGACCACATGACCCCAGCGGCCGGCCTGACCTCGGCCTGCAGTGGGCGGGAGAGGTCATTCCTTTCGAGGTAGCAAACACGTCGAGTCCGTATATCGCCAATGGTGAAAGAGCAAAAGCGATTGGCCGGCTACCGCGCGGTTAGACTGGTCAAGGGCGGCATGACTCAGGTCCAGGTCGCCAGGGACTTGGGCGTCAACATAGCGACGACTAAGCGCTGGCTGGCCCGCGACCGCTCAGGGGAGATGCTCGAAAACCGCACAGATTGTAGGCGGAAGTCGGCTTTGAGCCGAGTAGCGAAGATCGTCATTGCAAAGTCGGCCTTCAAAAGGCGCCACTTGACGAGAACCCTGGCGAGAAAAATGAAGGCAAAGAGGCGCCCAGCCTCCAAGTCGGCCGTCCACTGGTATCTGAAGACCACCCTGCAGCTGAAGCCGCTCAAGCTCAGGTTGCAGTCAATACTTACCGTGGACCGGAAGCGCAGGCGACTGGAACTCACCAAAGCCCGCAAGATCTGGTCCGTTCAAGACTGCAGACGCGTCCTGTTCAGTGACGGGTCGCCCTTCGAGATCTTCCAAGACTCAAGACGTTAGAGCGACCGGGTCTGGGCCAACAACAGCTCGGAGGTGCCGTTCGCCGAGACAGTGAAGTAGCTGCCTGATATTTTTGTCTGGGGCATGATGAGCTACAGAGGCCTCTCTGAGCTGCACCACGTCCCGCGCGGGCAGACCGTCACCGCCGACTACTACGTCAGAGAGGTGCTGGAGAAGACTGCAGCCTCGGAGGAGGAGAGAACGGCCCGCCAACCAAGGTCAAACTCCTGCCAGACATGTCGAGGGCGATTTTGCAGCAGAACAGTGTTCCAGCTCATGACGCCAGGAAGACCCACGACTGGTACAGCGCCGACTTCCCGGGCTTCTAGGAGAAGGGCAGGTGGCCGAGACGACAGCCTCGACACATTGCCGATCGAGAATCTCTGGACGATCTCAAGGAGGAGCTCAGCCAGATGTCGCCGGCCACTTCAGAGAAGACCCTGTTCCAAAACATGTAAGCGGCGTGGCGGAGGCATAGACTCTCGGCAACCTGATGTGCGGCATGCCGGAGCGCGCGCGACGGTGTTAACGACTGCGTGGGGATCACATTAGCAAACGAATTCTGAGCCGGTCTCAATAATTTTCTCTGTTAGTGAGGACAATACAACCGCGCATCAATTTCGGAACAACCTGTGGTTTCGTGCCCAGGCGGTTACTAGAGAGCCCCAATCTTCCAAAGATACTAGTTATTTTCATTGTATTTTTGTGCGACCTGTGACATCAGCAGTCACGTGACTGATGGAAACTCTCCAGGTTATGATTGGCTAGGGCTATCGGATGCCACTTGAGCTTTCGGATTCGTCGATTAAACCCCTTTCCCTTTCCTTTTCCGTAACTCTCCTTTTTCCTTTAAAACCCTTTCTCTTCTCCTCCCGTGGGATTTCAAGACTTAACCGTTGGGGTCAGAAATTTCCGCACTGGGGGATTCGCCGACAGCAAAACTGCAATAGCAATTCATTCAGGGCTTTCGCTGTGCCGGTCAGGATGTCCAGCCGCGCCCGGCGCCTGGTTGGCAGAGGCCAAATGACGCTTTGCGATCCTCCTGCGGAAGACTCAAAGTGTCACGATATTTGCCCACTATGATCTGAAAATATGATAGAGTAATAGATGCTAAAATCTGGACGGCGCAACAGTGATCAACGGTGTCAACGTTGTCACCGGTGTCACCGCAGTCAACCAGTGTTTAGGTACCGAGTAGTTCTTAGTGTTATCCTACCATTGCTCGAGGCTCATGATCACCTCGGAGTCCGAAACAACCCTTTATGATCTTGGCAGCCTTGTATTATCTAGGAAAAGTCTCAGGGGTGGATCCAGGATTTCGTCTAGGGTGGGAGGGGAATGCAAAATCGTGGGACCTCCCTAGAACTTAGGGC
>NW_023596545.1:26276792-26289005 GCF_011947565.3 Pollicipes pollicipes
CCATTTTTATTTTTGTGAGCATGTGCACCAAGCCTGTGCACAATACTTCAGGTACGGTCTGATATGAGCTAAGTGCAACTTTTGGACAACATTTCTGTTCTTGTAATGAACGTTCCTGTTAATAAGTCCATGCTAAAGGTAATGCTCTCGCTGTCAAAACGATCCCAATGCATCACCTTATATTTGTCACGATGGAATGACATCTGCCACAGAAAAGCACAGTTCACTAGTTTATGCCAAGTTTAATTTGGTTCAACTGCTCGGTACTCTTCGACACCCTTACCAGTTCAATATCTTGAGCAAATTTTAGCGCCTTAACATCTAATCCAATCTCAACATTTTTCACCGAAAAAACCCTTTCACAACGGCGACAGTGAAAGACGTGCCTCGGCGCGAGCGAAGGGGGCAGTGATGGACGTGACCTCTGTGTACCTCACTGATCCGTCTTGATTCGGTATTGAGCGTATTTTTTGGGTCAGTCTACCTAATTTGTTGTCTTGTGTTGTAACCTTAGAATACATTTCTGTTGTCTGAACCTATTGCGCGGCCACGGTAAAGAGGCAGGCGTGCTGCAGTGTGTGTGTGTGTGTGTGGGTGTGGGTGTGACGATGAGCGCCGGCTGGTGCTCGTTCGTCCTTGTGCCCTGAGCTCGGCCGTGGCATCAGGACTGACGTTGCGAACTGAACGCGGGTCGCGGGGTCGGGGCAGGCGGCGGAAGCCGCGAACACGAGCTCAGGTCTAAGCGCTGGTGAGGTTAATGTCCACGAGGAAGATAAACTCGCCTCGTTACACTATGGACGGTCCTGTCCTTTCCTGCCCTGTCCCTATTGTACAGTATCAAAAGAAAAGGGACGGCACGGCACGGCGCGGCACGGTGCAGAACAGGACGAGGCAGGGTAAGACAGCGCTGGACTTTTTGCTGCAAATATGGCGACGGTGCAATGTTTCATCCTTAAGATACCATAATGGAACTTTGAAACCACTGATTCTACTAAACAAATGACGTCGCTGCCAAAATACAAGTTCGCTTTGCTCCAAAGCGTAAGAGTTACAGCTCCACCACGTAGCCCTGAACGCCAAAAGGGCAATACCCCCCCCCCCCCCTACAACCCCACCTGTGCACGCCATGCTTGAACGCTCATATTTTTTTTAACTTGACCATTCGTCTTGGTGGCGTGGTTTTCCACCCAAAAACGCAACCCACTTCATCTCACACTCTTCGCCATGTCGTAGCGCTGGGAAACACCTGTTCAAAGCAGTATCAGCAACATGGGTGCAGGAACAGGGGGGCCAAGGGGGTCATGCCCCCCCCCCTCCCCCACTTTTCAAGGTGGGGGCTAGCAGTGTTAACTGGCCCTCCACATTTGAGATTAAGGTTGTGTTTAGCTTACTTTTGCATCCCATTTGAATATACGTGCCGATTGACCTAGTTCACCAGCCATCTTTCTCAAGATGCGTCATCTTTTTCGCTTACTTATTGGCCATCGCTTAATGACACGGCCGCAGGCCGACGCCACGCGGCCTATGGAGACTGTTCCTCCGGGAGTTCAGGCTGCTGTTGCTATGACTTGCGGGCGCGTACGTTTGAAACCATATTACATAGTTTCTTGTCAGTAATCAATTCTGACTAAATCTTGAACATTTTAAGACCAACATAGATTAGCCATGTTAATACAAGTTTAGAATCCCATTTCATCTACAATCTACTTACAGGGATTCCTCAATATCTCTGAAGAAAACAGAAAAGCACGGAACTGGAGCCTGTGTGACAATCATTGGACCACCTTTGGCGATCAAGGACGTTGTTGCGTCAATGAGGGTTCCTGTGCTGATCCGGGGCCAACTGCGCGAGTCAGAAGGCCTCCCATGCCAGGGAGGGGAACAATGTGATATGATATTTCCTTACAATGGCCTCTGGATCGACCAGAAGATTCCGCCCCTTGTCGGTAGAATGACAGCCAGAAGACGCTTCGCGATGGGACGGAGTGGCCCTTCAGCTATTATTGACCCCAGAACACGTTCGGGTGGGGGTCAAATTGACTCGCCCCCCCCCCCCGAAGGTTTTTCCAGAATGGTTTCCGAAAGGCGCGGCGCGGCCGCGCAATGTTTTGCATGCTTGTAGATGATTGAATAGCGGATCGTTTGTCATCAAAAATTTAGATCCACGTTTTAAGGTCGCTGACCTATGGCAGGTCAAAGTCAGGCCATGGTTTCAGCGAAGTCAACTTCTGGGCAATCGTTCAATCTGAGGCAACAGTGGAGTGTTAGACGAAGCCATACATCTCTGGGACGCTTTCTTAGGCAACACAAATATTGAATAAGCACATTGAGCTGACCTAAGCTCAGATATAAAGGTCAGACCAAGGTCAAAACCAACCTGTTTTATTTCTCTAGAACTTGTTATGTGGGATAGTTTTTGGTACTCATTTCGAACTTATTGGTAGCAGGAACCGCATTATACATCTTCCATGAACTTCTTAAAGGGCAGAATAGGTCATTGACCTAAAATGACTCGGGTCAACATTTTGCTTTTAGAAGCATAATGCCTAACGTAATCTTTCTCGCTTATTCAAATACAAAACTCAGAGCAGTCCTGTAGGATTTCGGTCACCATGACCTTCAAAAGGTCAAACAAGGTCACTGACCTTAAATGAACTAATTGACATTTGGTTAGAAACAGTTACCTAGGTTCTGAGGCACTTAAGAAACCAGCGTATAATCTGACATTGTTTGACGTTATTTGACCCAAAAGTCATAACCTAGGACCCTCATACTTTGAACGAAGTGAGTTCACGTACAGGTTAAGACACCCTGGGAATTTGATGTCTCCAGATCTTTTGGTTCCCGAGATCTCAGGGGTCAAACTGACCCCCCCCCCCTCCCCATCCGAGCGAATGGTATCTAGGCGGTCACCCGGGCGCGTGTTGAAAATGTAAATATAATTGATTTCACTGGCAGCTTCTGGTTTCTGCTTTGGTTACAACGTAAAAATTACAATGAAACGAAGAAAACCGTATCCCCTGTTAACAAGTTAACTATATCCGGGGATATCTTTTTGTGGGCGGGATCACCATAAAGGGGACTTTTGTCAACCCTGTGTTCCTCTTATTTGGAAAATTTGGAAAAAAATACTGTTGCAGGTGTCCGACACATGTTTTACATTCCAATTAACAGCAATGCTGCTCCAGAAATGTGCGACAAAGCAGCCATACCATCAGTTCGCGGCCAGTCATTCGGAGACAGCCGGGTCAGGACAGTGGCTGCCGACAACGGGCGGGAGCAGGGCCCAGACAAGGAATATGTGACAGAATGGCCTTCATTCTGTGCCTTGGTTTTCAAAAGAGAATCTCCAGTTGTATGACTTTTGTCGCATGTTTTTTGGCAGTTTCAAGCTTCCGAATTTGTTTCCGCCTAGAATGCCGCGACAAGTTTGCCTCTTGAAAAGCAGCCGGCGAAATGAAGGCGCATGCAAAATCTGTTGTACTGTGAGCCATCGATTCATTTTTTTTTAAATTTTCACCAGCCTATGCTCAGGCCATATTCTGGCATCTACCCTGTGGAGGCAGATGCCTCCTCAATGACCCAAAATGCCTACCCGCTGGCGCAATTTCGGCTCCACAGGAAAGACAACGTTGAAATGGAGGAATAATTTTGGGAAGCTGGATATCCCTATTTCCCGAATGACAAAGATGAGTCGTATGGGCAAGAGTGTGCACCAGTGAAAAACAGCTCTAGATGCATATCTAGAATGGCGGCCATTACACTTGAATAAAGAGCGATAACCTCCATCTCCACCCTCCCCCGGTCGTCCTGGCCTGTTTTCCAGAAAAAAGTTCCTGAAGTACGCCCTGGGCTTGTTCCCCCCCCCCCCCCCCACTTTTGAAACGTTCCTACGCCTGTGTGTTCTGCTATATTGAATGCCTTTAACCCAACGTAATAACTTTGAACACTGGGTTTCTCCGGATCGCGTGGCTAAACTGGGCTCTTGCTTCTGCGTGGTCCGTGCACATCCTTAAAGGGTAGTGCTGGGTGTGTACAATTCATTCAGGTTACCTATCAGCGTATGCTGGCCCCCTCGGCAAAACGCCAGGCATAAATTGTATTTCTTGCTGGCTATCTCGGCGTTAATCCAGATTGGGTTTTTTCCCACTGACCACCTCAAATAATCCGGCACTGGGTCACGATTAATGCTAGATCTATCAAAAACCGTGCCAGACCATTCCCTGGATACTTCTTGGTTCCTGAACTGGGAGCCGGTTCCCTGGAACAGACGTTTGAGGGCAGGGACATGTGCAGTTGAGTGAGATTGGAGATTGCTCCAAAGTCCAGCATATATACTTGATCTAATTTCGTAACGCTTGTTGTGATTTGCATGCATGAATCCCAACTCGATATCAAATAGGCCTTCACTTCCACAAATCCTCGCTGATTCTCTCGTCGAAGCTCACGCATCACTGAGACAGAAACCTTCGACTCATTTTTTTTTTATTATGTCATCAGCTTGTGTCTATTTGTGGTTTCCAGGACAATGACACGGGCAGGCACGTCATTACCACAGCGGATATTTCAATGCAGATATAAGACCGATAGACGGTTGGAACGGAATTGGCCTGAACTGTGGTAGGGATCGACTCCAACAAACTAAAGTTACGCATTAGCCTGAGCCCAAACAAAGGCATTCCAAGCCAACAATTAAGGTAGTGGGCCCTGCGGTATCCCGAAACTGTTCGTCGGCGATGTCTAATCAGCGTCGTGTCAGGTGATCCCCTGCAAACGTGCGCATGGCGCCATGGAGCGGCCGCCGTAGCAGTTACAACATGGCCGTGTCCACGGCTGATTTAGCTCCACAAGCTCTCACGACAGCTTTGAAGCATTCATAACCAGCGTGTCTCACGTTGCAATGCGCCAGTGCATGAGTGTTCTAATAGCCAGGTCTGTTCGGGCAGATGTCTCCTGTTTAGCGGCTGCTTGGTGGCGGCCAGCCTCCCTCCTCTCGCCAGTTGGCACT
Source organism: Pollicipes pollicipes (assembly GCF_011947565.3). Classification (NCBI taxonomy): domain Eukaryota; kingdom Metazoa; phylum Arthropoda; class Thecostraca; order Pollicipedomorpha; family Pollicipedidae; genus Pollicipes; species Pollicipes pollicipes. The sequence goes on from NW_023596545.1 coordinate 26,281,801, forward strand.
TGGGCCACCCTGGCCTCCTTGACCCCCTCCAGGCCCAGCTCCGGGAGCTCCGGGCTGACCTCCTCCATACTGTCCTCCTGCTCCACCACCTCCTCCTCCTCCTCCTCCGCCTCCTCCACCTCCCCATCCCCCTCCTGTACTTCCTGCTCCTCCTCCATCGCCACCTCTTCCTCCGTAGTAACCTCCGCTTCCTCCTCCTCCTCCTCCCCCTCCTCCTCCTCCTCCACCGCCTCCTCCACCTCCCCCACCGCCGCCGCCGTCTCTTCTATTCATTTCTTTATGTATACGGGGCCTGAGTGGGTACCGGCTTCAGAACAAGTTTTCTGTAAAACAAATGCAGTCACTGGCACTGGCCTCGTTTCTTTTCAAAACACCTGGGTTGTTACAACACCGTTCTTACAACTGTGTGCAGCTGAGTCACCGGACTAAGTTCATACAGCAATATCACAAGGCAGCCAACCTAGTAACCAGCTCGACGCAACCATCATGCGAACAGCAGAAAAACGGGCTAGCACCGAATGTCGGGAAAGAAACGCTGTTTAGACTTACGTGTCAAACAATATTGGAACGGTGTACCACGTTTATTTACCATTTAAACCTAACTAACAAATGAAGGAGTACGCCGAGGCTGACTTCAGAGAGTTGGCTCTTAAATTTGCCGCGTTGTTTCGCGTCGAGTCGAGAGCTACTCTATGCCACGTGCTCAAGCATCGAGGCCGACTTCGTCGAAAGGAAGTAAAGCACACTATTGACTTCACGCATCTTACCTATCGTTCCATGGCCACCTTCCAGCATGACCTTGGACCTATAATCTTTCATTTAAGGCTGCGTACGAAACGCGTAGGATGTACAAAACCAAATTGCTTGCAGCAAGAGGAGGCTTACAAATCCATCGGCTTCTGACGCTATACAAAAGGTTTCACACAGCCATTTGTGTTCCTTTTGAAACAATCGACGTTAGGAGACAGTGTCCATGGTCGTGGGCATCAGTACCATCCTGAAGCATTGAATCAAATGGGTGCCTGATACCTTAGATAAATAAGTGTCTGTGGCGCATTGAAGGTTGCTTGCGTTTAGCTCAGATCCTACGATAGCGAAGAACCAAGGGCCTAAGGCATTGCTAACCTATATTAAGGTGAGAGCACTACCTTATATAGTTTGGAATATAGCTGCGGAAAGGAATCGAAGGCTAATTTGGTACTGGCATGTACATACGGTCAACTCAATGAATTTTAGGGATTTTGAGAAACGGCATGGCACATATTGTCTATCATCGACATTGTATATATATATATATATATATATATATATATATATATATATCGACATATCATCATCATGACAGGTCTAAGCATAATGCCGTTCACAACAGAACATGCACCTCCATGTTCAATGCTTGCAATGCGTGCAAGTGCAAGCTCACAGGCAGCTGTGAACAGTTCGAGCATCATTTGGAAACATTTCATGATCATGGTGAGTCATCTCAAGACTATATACCCCAGCCGCGTTTTAAAACGGCGGGAAGATAAGCTGAGTACATTCGCTGAAAAATACACACAAATGTTCCTGGATGTGACAGGTTTTAGCTGTTCAGGCCAGCTGATCGGCTAGATCAGATGCTGTCTTGTAAAAAAACGTTCGAATAAAACATTGGCACGGTCCAGCCACATGTCTACAACAGTGAAACGGCCCTTGCCCGCGCAGCTCTCACCTCCTATACGCCTATCGCGGTCTGGCGCCGAGAGCCAACTGAGGCGGTTCGTGACGCGCCCTCGATGTGGCTGCAGCCATACAGGCCGACGTTTATCAGAGCCGCGGCGACGGAGCGCGGGAACCCCCCCCCCCCCCCCTCCCCATCTTGCTCTAGCGCGGAGAGCCAACTGAGGCGGTTGCCCCCCCCCCCCCCCCCCCCACCTGCACATGATCCCCGCTTTCGGTGGAGATGGGTAACAGAACAGCGCTGACTCGCCGGTCTCTGCGAGTCCGGGGAATCCCCGCCCCGGGAGTGTTTGTACAAGTGTCGGCGCGGCTCACCCGCCGAGGCCAAAGGTCAGTTGGAATGCGGCGTGGCCTGGCAGCAGCAAGGCACGGTCTGAGCGCTCCATGATTTCCGCTCCAAGTATTGATTTATGATCTGATCCCGTATCAGCAACTGCTTCTCTCTTTCCCTGTGCGCCGCCTCAGACTGAGTCAAGACCCGGACGATTTCTTGCATTGCATTGCATAATTTTGACATGCATGTATTGCCCTTCTGGACATTTCATGACCTCTGGCGATCTCCTACGTGAGTTGGGGTCGCAGTTTTGCGGGTCCATTCGTAATTCCGTTGCCCGCTGGGTTGTCAGGTCTCCATCTCCATCCGCTGGGTTGTCAGGTCTCCATCCTTGGCAATTTCTCCCAGAGTCCTTACCATTGCCCATCTTTTCTTGTCTCAACAGTTTTTTCTCTACACGTCATTTAGAGCGCGTTTATTTTGTACTCGATCATTCAAGGGTTTTGGTCGTGGTCGTAAGCACGTCATTGTTTTGCATGCATCTTAGAAATATTCATCCTCGCCCGGCTAGGGGGTGCCGATGCGACTCTCTCCTCGGAGGTTTTCTGAGGATGCCTCTCCGACATGTTGGGCAATCGCACCCAAACATTACGTAGCTTATGTGGCACCTATTGTGCGTGTTTTGGCACCAACGACGTGCCCGTAGCATTTCTGGTCACGGAGCAGCGGCAATTTTTTTTTAAACACTGCAGGGATCTTCGTCCGCCGCGGGCGGCGGACGGGACCGATGATTCCGCGAACCGCGCACGGCGGCAAGACACCGCTATTGATTTACATTAACGCGGCCATACACCATATATATATATATATATATATATATATATATATATAAGTGTGTGTGTGTTTTAAAAAGATAAAACTGCATACCAAGGTACTGAGAATTGAACATTCAACACGTCTGTTTAAGTTTTATCCCACTGCGATGCGTGATCTCGTACACACGAGCGCGCAAAGCTGAAAATGCTCGATTTTCGGGTAAATTTTGCTCTTACACAATGGGGTCATTTAGTGACCCAGCGACATCAAACAAACTCCCAACTCTCGTTGAGACCAGTCTGCCGTTGTTTTCCGTTCTGCTCAATGCTTCTTAATCCGAAAACGCCAGTGGTTCGGGTTACACCGACCTTAACCCTAGCCAGTCCGCGTTATGAAAAAAAACGGCGGATCTGGACGAGGGTTAAACAAATATATTCGGTTGTCATTTATTTGACAAGAGGCCGCATCGACTGGCCCTCGTAGATACACAATAGCCCTCATTCTTCACCGCCACCGCCGCCGCCACCGCCGCCGCCACCACCACCACCACCGCCGCCGCCGCCACCGCCTCCGCCTCCTCCTCCACCTCCTCCTCCACCTCCACCTCCACCTCCTGGCATGATGTAATGAGGAGGGCTGTTCTCAACACCAATGTTCCCTGGGCTGCGCCGATCTGGGGGCGAACGAGGCAGTTTGCTCATTTTGACATTCATGCCATCATAAGCCAGCCGACTACATTTCAGTCAACGTATTCATGTTTGAGACGCAGCACACCTCTCGTGCATAACCGGCACTGTCCTTAAACGCAACTACCAATCAACCACTCAGTTAATGACAGTGAGGGTCATCTTGCGAGCTATGCTCCGCAATGTTGAAAGAAGACCAAAAAGATCTACACCCCAAGCTCCGGTACTGGCCGGCGCTTGCCACAGAGCGCTCCAAATGGTCTGGTGACGGGTCCGCGTGCAGGTCTCTCGGGGCTAATACCGACCTTCGTTGAAGCGAGCGCTGACTGCCCGCCCGCCCAGCACCGCGTATCGCCGGCCACTGCACGCCCCCTGCTGATACCCGCAGTCAGCGCTGTTTATATGCGCCCCTGGCGGTGAGCTGCTCGGCACGCCGGCTCGGCCGGGACTAAACTACTGATGAAACCTATTAACAACGCCGTGCTCTGAGCCGAGAGGATTGATCGCCACCACGCTCTCACCAGTCGATGTGCCATGGTCAATAACGTGTGCTTTCCGGGCGATGGTGGCTTTCAGTTAAGTCAAAGACCACTATAATTTCCGAAACCTGAAAAACCAGTCCGCAGATGACGTCATCCTCCGGCGTCCATGCTTTGGGACCGATCTCCACAGAAGCTTCACCAATCGATGGGTCATGGTCGATGTTTCATCTCCTCCAGAAGATAGTAGATTTTAGCAAGGTTTAAGGCTATAAGAAATGCTCAACATCACCAAAATAAGCTGCAGATTTTTTATGACCTTTAGCTTCATCCCAGGTCACCATCTTTTGAACAAAATATATTGTCGACCAAGTGGCATCAAATGGTAAACTTTACCTCTACTTCACCTTTAGCTTCAAACTTCACCTTTAACTTGGCCCAAGGTTGTGATCTTCTGCAAAGGTCAGGTGATCGACCATGGCGCGTCGGTTGGTGAATAGTTCGCGGTGATCGGTCCCAAAAGTTCGTAATATGGAATGCCTGCACCCAATTTCGGATGATGATGCATCGGTGATGACTTTGGCATCACCTAAAATGACGAACTTTTCGAAACAATAAAAAACAGCATAAAACGATATATAATATAAGCTATAGCGCCATAATTAAAATATCGCGGATCGATTGGTGAGCATTCCGTTGTGATCCGTCCAATGGGCTTACACTATGGAGTTGTGTGCGGCTAATTTTGGCGTTTTGGGGTATTTGGGGGTAATTTTTGACCTGGCCGAATTTCGTCATATTCTGGTAGGGTAGTGTATCGGCTATGGTGCATCGAATGCTAAAGGTTTTGTGGTGATCGATCAATATGCCTGGATATTGCGTTGATTGCAAACTATTTTTTGCGGATTCGTGAGTTTTTCGTGACCTTTGACCTAATCCAAGGCCACTTTCTACTAATTGTGGTAGGTTATCGAACATGGCGCACCAAGTGGGGAGGGTCTGTTGGCAACCGGTTCCATACGCTGAGAGCACGGAGTTGTCAGAAGGTTTTGTCGGTCGTTTAGTCCCGGCCGGGCACAACGCGGGCGAGCCCCGCGTGTTATCGGCAGCAGCGCCGGCTCAGCGGGTGGTCGCTCCTGCCGGCTGACTCACAGACGGGGGAGGGGGGGGGGGGGGGCCACGCTGGCTTACGCTGGGTGTTCCCCCCCCCCCCCTCCAATCCGGGGAGTCGGTCAGCCAGGCTGCGTGCGCCGAAGGCGGGGGTTCACCGGCGAATTCCCGGCCGGAAGACGCGACAGACTAGCGGGCTAACGCAAGCCAGCGCAGGCTTGCCCCCACGGCCACTCGAGGCGTAGGGTCGATCCTCAGCTACAGCACCGTTGCCCACAAATGGTTGGCAGTGAAATGCAGGTACTCGGATGTTTTAGAGGCTGTTGCAGCAAAGCCCGCAGCGGGGAAAATTGGCATCTCCTGATGAAGTGCATTCAAGTCTGTCTACAGTTTACGGGAGTGTTCCACATTTGCATGGGGATTTGAGCTGAAATAGTCATTTCGAAAATCATTCGGTGCAGTTCACAGCCCTACCCTTCTTAAGACCTAAGCCCCTCTACCTTCTGAGCTGCACGCCCGCGAAGATGTGCAGGTTATTTCGGGAGATTATTCCGATGTCACCCAGGCATTGATGACGCTATGTTACCGTTATTGAAATCCCATTATTCCATTAGCCATGCGACGATCAAGAAAAACATAATTACCGAATCGTTCATATCTGACATTCATGAGCACGATTTCAGGATGTAATGGTCGTCAATTGGCTCTCGATTAATGTGCAAGGTACGATATCAAACAATGACGTATTCAGGAACATATCTACTAAATAAAGGAATTATCTTGTCTAAAGCAGTTTTTTCCAGCTCAAAATATACCAATATGTGTAAGTGGACTTATTTCATCATAGTTGATTTTGTTTCAACGTCTTTAAATGTATAACATTTCGTTCAATGCATAAGCCTAGCGTTAACCACAAGACTATTTTTACTTACATGCTGCAACCACGCCGGCTATTGGCCGAGATGGCTCCGGGGTCCTCGCTGATTGTTAAGAACATACTTTCAAAATTTTGTAGGGAATTTTAGATAGACGGACGTTTGATTCCGGCAAATTAAACCATCTCGTACGTACGCTATGACATCTGCGGCCCTGAACGAGGTATCAGATCGCCGCACTCCCGTATGATGTTTTTTGCCAGTTGTTAATTGACTGCCAACAAAACGTCGTGCAAGCGTGATTTCTGGTACACCAACCCACATGTATTGTGATGCGCCGGCATCACACGTGGATGCAGAGATCCTTGTTACCATGCTGTTTTGATCGGATCAAGCAAGTTTATTTTATTCACGTTCCTACCACTGGCAACTAGCGACCAAGAGGTTAATTGCAGCAGTCGTTTTGGCTGCCAGGCCTCTCGGGTTGGGTCTATTTAATCCCCACCAGAGGGTTTTTTCCAAAATAGCGTCCGAAGGGTGCAGCGTAACCACATCAAACTTTGTATAGCTGCAGGATGTTGAACAGCGGAGCCTTTGGCGTAGGAAGGAGCTTTACCTTGCAAGTAATAAGTGTAGTGTACCTTTAAGTTGGTAATTTACCTCGATCGACAGCAGGTCAACGCCAGGACACGGCTGTCAGCAAAGGCGGTTCCCAGCGAGTGATTTTAAGAAAAAAATCACAATGATGCGACCATGAAGTGTATGATATATTCGGGTCAAATAATGTTTGTCATAATTTGACCCAAAGGTGATAATCTAGGGACCCAAAATAGACACAAATGAGTTCACATAGAGGTCTACCTACACGGCGAATTTGACGCCTTATGCTCCCTTGATTTTTTAGATCTCGCGGGGCCAAAGTGACCCGCCACATCCGAGCGCGTCGCATTCAACCGGTCATCCGGGGAGCCTGTAACATATATATATATATATATATATATATATATATATATATATATATATATATATTAATCTCTCTCTCTCTCTCGCTCTCTCCTCTCAGGCATCTCTCATCCTCCGTCTCTGCTCTCTCTCTCTCAGCTCTCTCTCTCTCTCTCTCTCTCTCTCTCTCGATCTCTCTCTCCTCTCCCTCTCTCTTCTCTCTCTCTCTCTCTCTCTCTCTCTCTCTCCCTCACTCTCCTCCTCTCTCTCTCCTCCTCTCTCTCTCATCTCCTCTCTCTCTCTC
>NW_023596545.1:26289966-26292742 GCF_011947565.3 Pollicipes pollicipes
CCGGCCAGCGTCAAGGAGTTTATGCGCGGCCTTGATGACCACATCTCGAGCAACGGCCAGCTCAGGTGGTCCTTGCTCTACACCCAGGCATGTGAACTCTCAGCTCAGCTCCTCCAGCTGTCTCCACTTGGAGATGCGGCGCCGGCTGTGCTGCTTCACTGAGCAGTGAACGTGTAGCAGTTGGCGTGTGCGAGATAGTTAAACGTGGGGAGGAGTGAGTTCAGAAAGCCAAAGCAGGCACGCTTGATCACGGGATGAACGCACGTGTTTTCCCCACTTTGTGTCAATGCGTTGTCTAGTGACGCGCCAGTCATTTGCTTCTTAAGCCTGCGGTCAAGCACTTTGCAGAAGCTGTAAGTCGTCTCCGACGCGTGTCCTGCTGCTCCCGGCGGCGCGGTCTGTCGGACCGTGAGAGCGTGTCGAAGCAGAGGGTGGGACACTAGACAGAGCGGGAGCCGTGGGGCGCCGCCGAGGCCGGCGCGTCCGACACTGCGCCGCGTCCGCAGACGGCGGCCGGCTGCGCGGCGGCGGCGCGCGCCGGGCACCAGGACTCGCTGCTGCGCCTGCTGCTCAACATGGACGAGCTGCAGGCGCCGCTGGTCACCCTGATGGTGGAGCGGCTGCTGGAGGTGGCCTACAGTGTCAGGTGCGGCCCGGGCCGCCGGCCGAGCAGCGCCGGTCCGGTGCCGCCCACGCGCGGGGCAGTGCCAGACGGGCCACCCCCGCCCTGCTCAGGCGGGGAGGACGGCCTGTGACGTCGTGTGATGCTGGATTACAGCGATCGGGTCGCGTTGTCGGTGCCAAGCCACTAGCCTCCATGCCGTTTATGCTGCGTTATGCCGGAACATGGCAGCGGAGTATGTCCTCTGCGATGTGGGGGTAATGGAGCTTGGTATTTGATTCGTCGCCCAGTGCAGGTACAAGGGAGTTGGACTGTGTATCAGCTGTTGCTGACATACGCATCGCTGCGTGGGTTGGAACGATGAATACTTTTACATAGGGCTGACCAGCCGGACACTGCACCATGGGACTGGCATATTCTGCCGTCCCACTAGCCTACGGCCTGACGTATGTGCTACATGCTACGACCTGCGCGCACTGGAGGATCCTGTAGTCGTTTGTTCGGACGGGACCCTGCATGCAGTCGGTGAGGGGCGTCGTGCCGCAAGCTGCGACTGACTCGCCGCTGTCCGGCCCTGCTCCAGCTCCGGCGAGGACCACAGCTTGCCGCGCCTCATCCTGGCCAACCTGCAGCGGCTGGACCGGCTGGCCGACGCCGGCGCCGTCTCGCAGAAGATGCTGGAGCTGCTGCAGGGGGCGCCGCCGGAGGTAGGGGCACGTGCCGGTGCTGCTCTGACCTCTGCTCTGCTCTGCCCGGCTGCCGCTACCGCCGTGATGCGGTCGGGCGCAATTTATCCTTTGGAGGCTGTCGGCGCATACGGTCCTGGCTTCAGGGCTTTTTAAGGTGCAAAGTGTGTGTGGTGATCCGAATTCTGCCAAATCCCGTCGCCCCCTCCCCCAACCAGGCAGTCTCCTCCACTCGCAGCCTGCCTAGTCTCGCTGCAGCCCATATCTAGGCCCGTCATATCGCATCTTAACATCACATATTTTGTCTTGTCGTTTTCCTTCGAAATGCAGGAACAAAGTGGCGTAAATTGGAAGATAATCAGAAAATGGTGTTAGGTTTGTGAACTCATTTAGGATCAGTCATATCGTTGAAATTTTCCCACTAAAAATTTATTTAACACATTATGACAAGGCCAGCATTGTTGCAGGTACAGAACGACATCATCACGTTCCTGCCCGAGATTGTCGACGACGCCAGCCACCCGAAGGTGGCCGAAGAGCTATGGTAAGCAGAACCCCGTTTGGCCGATGCCACTTGTGCTGTAAATGAAGTGAGGGCACATGAGCGCGCGGCGACAGGCGAAGGCCAGTTTGGAGTTGTAATATTTTTCTGACGGGGTCCAGATCTTTGTTGATGTTTCTGTTCGGTTACATATGTGACTCAGCCTAAAAGTCAAGTGTCGTCAGGGGACAGAACGGACCGTGCCGGGCATGGCGGCACGTTTAACTTTCGCCACCAAATTTTGCAGTTGAACTGGAATCGCGCGATCAGGTGGTGGGGGTCCGGGCTCACAGCAAGCACTGCTAAGCGCGAGCTTGAACCCCAGAAATCGACTCATTCAAAAATATTCGAATCAAAACTTTCAAAAATGCGCTCGCTCATCGTTGTCGAAAATTCCCAGGAGTTGGTGGCTGGTCAGGAGCAGCTGTAGGCTTTGACGAAACAGAGTCGATGCTCCCAGCTGTTTACCATCGGTGATGCATTCCGGTTAGAGGCTGCTGGTACTGACGTTCCGCGCCTTTCTGAACAAGCTTAAACTGCCGGCCTGAGCCCTGCTATCCAGCCATGGCTTCTGGTTGCACCACTTTACACGGTGTTCAGCTGACGAGCGGGGGCAGGTGACCCGACCGTGTTTGACCCGCCCTCCTTGCCTCACCTCGCTCGCTCATCAGCAAGCTGTTCTACTCGTCGCCGGACCTGTCGGTGGCGATCCTGGACTCGCTGCCGGGCCTCAGCCTGTCGCCGCAGGCGCTGCTCGACGTCAAGCACTCGGTGCAGAAGACGCTGCAGGCGGCGCGACCCGAACACCTGCCGGTCGTCGTCAAGTTCCTGCTCGAGGACGCGGGCCGTGCTGAAGAGGTAGGCATCGAGGACGCGGGCCTTGCCTAGGGGTTAGGCCGAGGACGCGGGCCTCTACAATGTCGAGGA